>NC_092051.1:131023787-131267348 GCF_003086295.3 Arachis hypogaea | reverse complement strand
AAGTTCAGTAAACTGTTAATTTTAATTGATACACAACCTTTTAATCTTATTGCCTTTCTAATAATACTAGGCAACAACATCTGAAGTCCAGGAAGCAAACCAGATAATAACAATATATACTAAAGCTGACATCTTAACTTCAAGTAGTTCTGAGTTTTGATTTCTCACAATATTGCATCATCACAAATGCAAATACTGTCTTTATGGTTTCTACTATTTATCTAATTTGTGATTTACAGATCTTGGATTTAGAAATATGTGCTGATACTCTAGTAGGGGATGAAATGTTGCGCAGGATATCCGAAAGACAAAGAAAGCGTGTTACCACAGGTAGTGATCAAACTCTTAGTCCATCAATTTTGTGTGTAATTCTATTTCAACTTTTATGAGTGACATGCAAAAGGTAATAATCTTTATTCATTCATTATCTTTATTTCCTTCCATGGTAAATAGTGTAAATGAACTTGTTGATTTCCTGTATGATTTCTTGTTGGTAATAATCTGAATGGATTCTGGATTGAGAATACTGTAAATGAACTTGTTGATTTCTTGTTTGTAAATAATCTGAATGGATTCTGAATGGTAAATAGTTCAAATAAACTTGTTAATGGTCTGAATAGGACTTACCAATAACTTGTTGATTGCACAATCAACCTCATCTTGGATATTATTTTATTGGAATAGGCACCACCATCAGGACTGGTCACCATGGATCCACTGCAAGGAGCAAGCTCAGCCACATTTCCAAACTGGCCAACTTCTTGAAATTTGTCCCAACACCTGGCTTCAAACCCCCAAGAAAGAAAGAATGAAGATGTAGTTGAATTAGGAATCTTTTTGTGAATCATACTCTTGTTTTTTGGCTTCAGTATGACATGACAAGACCAATTGTTATATTTGAAAACATTGTAAGGTTGATGGCACTATCTGTCTTTGTTATTGGTGTATTTTGGATCAAGATCTAGCTTTTAATTAGGTTGGGGAGGTGTCGCTGATATGGCAGCTGTTTTGCTTGTTAATACTCATGCTGAAAACTCATTGTTAAGTTAGCATCTTATTATTATAATGACAAATTGTTCTACCTTTAATTATGCTACTAATAGGTTCTTCTTTACAATATTTTTTCCATCATTTTGTTAGATGACAAAAACAGAGTTCTTGGTTTATATTTAGAGCAAGACTACCAACTTCAAACAATTCACAATGACAATTTTTCTTTTGTTTACTTTACAATAACCCTAATCACATTAAAACATAATCATCCTCAAATCTTAAATACTAACATGAAAACAACAACAAACATTATAAACAGAGCCTACAATAACATGTACAATTTATGGGTCCTAACTTCAGTTTCTAACTTTCTAATTCTCCAGGCCAAATTGACCCTCAGTTCATCAACATTCTCGGTAGCAGTCACCCTTCCCGATGTCTTCTTCTCCAATGTCAGCCCAGACAAACAAATCACACCACCTTTTTCCACTGACATTGTAGTTATGACACCCAAAGAATGGCTTGTTAGAGTTAGCCTTGTTGTGGACCACCGGAGAACAGGGCGGCATCCACACTCACCACTCTGGAACACTCGATGCTCTATTGGTTCCTCTGGAGATCCTTCTGCTTGACCGCATGGAACTGTGGCTCCCATTTGCACTCATAATCCTAAACCCAGAAAGCTGCACAGCGAGGAAGAAGACGAAGAACTAGAAAAAGTGGGTAGAAGAAGAAAGAGGAAGAAGTTAGGGCAGAAATCTTGGTTATAAAAGGGGACAAGGACTAAATTGGAGCTAATCAAATTTGAGTGCCATGTCATCTAACCGTTGCTGGGTCCAGCGTGGCAAGAAATAGCCACGTCACTGACGGCGTTAGTGCTCCGGTGACGGAAATTAGGAGAAGGACTAACATAGTGCACTTTTTCGAATCTGGGGGACTAATTTAGTGCAATTGGGATCTCGAGAACTAAATCAGTGCAACTCGCCAATCTTAGAGACCAAAGTGGGGCTTAACTCGGTTTTTATCACTATTACTATGATGATTTTTAAAAGTGTGATTTTATGAATCATTATTATACACATAATGTGATTTTTTTTAATTAATTCAACTACAAGAATATGATATAATTATTAAAGTTAGGTCTTTTATTCTTGTGCAATTGTATTAATCGCTATTTGCAAATAATCAAGAAACGGGTTTTGTTAATGTGTTCTTTTAGAGATGATATTGTGTTTTCAAATTGCACAAATTTTAAGTGTAAATATTATAAAAAATTTATATATTTCTTTTCTCTTCATTAAATAAAAGCATTTAAAATTATTATTGATAATAAACTTATCGTGTATCTTAAGTTCTATGTTACAATATTAATTAACATACTCTATGATTGTTATATTTTATAATTTCACTTTAATATAGTAATAATTTTTTTGTTATTTAAATACTAATAAATATTAATTTTTTTAGATATTTTTTTATATTTATATTTTTTTTTTTTTTTTTTGTTCGAAAACTTCAAAGTTTGGTGTCCAATTTTCTTCTTTTCCTATTTAACCCTGTTAAGTGTCAACACAATCCAAAACTAACTTTACAGTTATGCATTTCACTATCAGTTACAAAAAAATTCACACGTAACTTCTTTCTCAATCCTGCACTTAAATAATTTATTTTTTTTATCATTTCTTTAATTTTCTTACTTCTCTTACTCAAATAACTTCCTAAAATAGACTATGACTATGATAAATGTAGGTTTTAGAAGCATGTATGAAAAGAAACAAAAAGAATAATTTATGATGGAGGAAGTGTTCAATTAAATTATATGTCATATTGGTAAGTAATTTTTGGTAAATTTTATTATATTTTGTGATATTCATTTAAATTATATTTTATTTAGTTTTATCTTAGTTTTAGTTTGTACCGTTTTGTTTTGAGTACAATGTACTCTGTAGCTTCACTCTAATTATTTTATTAGAGTTTTTGTTGTAGTTTTTAAAAAATTTATCATTTTTGTATTTCTTTTGATGTTTTTCTTCTTTTTTTTTTAACATTCTCATTGAATTGCCTCCATCCTTCTCCTTTGCCTTCCTCCATTGTGGTTATAATTTTTTTTAATTTACTTACTAATCTATATTTTTAATCCATTTTTAATTTTTTTAATTTGTTACCAATTTTTCACGTGGACAAATAGCGTTATGTTTTTTCTCTCGTTAATTTGATTTGACAAAAAAAAAAAAAAAACAGTTTCTTTGTACATTTTATTTTATTTTTTGACATGTCTGTATTTAACTATCTGTTAATGATGGGATGAAAAAATTTTATAAATATTTTTTATATTTTTTTAATATATTTTTTTATCTTATTATATTTTGGCCTTTTACAATATTATTTGTTTCGCATATTGGCTTAGTTATTTAATTGGTATATAATGCATGCAAGAGAATCACACCTATCAAGTGTTTCTTAAATATTCGTATACTAATTTTCTAAATAATTAATTATTTAGAGTACTGAATTTGATATTTAATTATATAAAGTATTGTATTTGTCATACAAAGACACAAAAAATATACACATCTATAACAATATATAATGCCAAAACAGAGTTTTTGGTGTCCAACTTTATATTCCAATATGCTCTTAATGATAGAAGTTCTTCGTACATGCATGCGTCGGTTACTTTAAATAAAAAAACCTCCACTGTTAACAACAACACATATTCTTCTATCTCATTTTCATTCTGTGTTTTCACTAATAAACGTAGAAACGCGTAACCTCTTCTTCAATTATTCATTTCAATAATTTATCCTTTTCAATTTTTCTTAATTCTCTTCTCCATTCTGAATGTGCTTCTCTGTATATAACAATTATTGGATGAATTATTATGATTTTTTAACTAAATAACGACGATGCCAAATGTTGATTTTCGATGCCAGATATAAAAGGAGGAAAAGAATAATTAGCAGCCATAAATAATTTTTTATAGATCTTATCATTTTGTTTTTGGTATATTCTATATGTGAGTACTTTATACTAAGAGTTTGATCTCATTCTTCTGTTATTAATTTTTCATCTCATTCATAGTTCTTTTACTCTCACCACTAGATGCACTTTTCTATATTTTTACTATTGCCATCATTCTCCTTCTTTCAACATCATGATTGTATCGCTTCCATTCACTACGATTACAAATTATTACCTTTTAGTTAAATCTCAATTTTTAAATTTTTTTTATTGAATGATATTATTTTTTTATTTTTTAAATTATTGATTATGTAAATATTGTGATTAAAATTTGAGTACATAAATATTTATTTTTAAATTAAATTAAATAATTATATAACAAAAAATTTAATGATTTTGTATTCCATAATATTTTTGGTATATAACCCTGATTATTTGATGAGTTTAATTTTAATAGCATTATGTAATTAGATGCATGTCAAACTATTTTACACTAATAGAACATCAAAATTAAATTCTTATTTGATTAACATAGAAAAGACGCAAAAAAAAAAATTGCACCTACCAATGATTTGTTAAAATATTAATATGTTTATTTCCTAAACAATTAATGATGTAGATACTGATATTCAAGTACATGCAAATTCGTACATAATTAAATTAAAATAAATCTATAACAATATATCTATCTATAACAATATATAATGACAAAACCTGTTTTGGTGTCCAAATTTTTTTCCATTTTTATCCTTTTTAATAATCTACCCACGTCAGTTATTCCGCATTACAATACTCTCACTGCCTCATCTTCATTCACGTTCTCTCTTATTTTATAAATCCACATAACTTCTATAATAAATATCTCTTTCTTCCCTTATTCTTTCTCACTTCACGTTGCTGATACTAAAAAAACTTCCTTCATTTATCATCCATTTTTTATGCATCTTTCTCATTTCATCTGATATAATTTTTTTTGTCATTAAATAAAAGTGTGAAACTATGTTTATATGTTTGTTTTGATTAATTACCGTTGACACAGGATACCAACGAAAGTGGTCGACCGACTTGGCAAGACTATGCCAGGCGACGAAGACAAAACATGAGCAAAGAACAGAGACAGCAATACCTCGCCAAAAGGAAGGCGTGCCAGTTAATTATACATCCATTAATAAATTTATGTAGTTAGTATATCATTTAATATGAATTATCTTTTACAATATATTTCATGCTAATAACAAATTTTCTAAATATTCAATACTAATAATAACAGTGAAGTTGGTCCAAGTAATAGACCGAATGATCCAAACATAGGTAAGAATCATGTATATTTATTTAATTAATAATAATTTATTTTTTCTTAAATTTTGATTCGATAAACCTTCCATAATTGTCCTAAATAATATTGTTATAGATATTATTATAATATCTTAATGTACTTTAAATTAAATATTTATAACAATATAAAAAGGGAATACGGGAGTTTATTATCTAATTTTCACTTTTCTATCTTAATCTTATGGATAAATAGTGTTTAATATAATTTTCGTCTTAAAATTTGGTCAAAATGTAATTATTAGTTAATTTTTTTGTTCTTTGTACAGTTACTTTTTTTATTATACATATAACTTTTAATCCACGTTGTCTTTTTTTGTTCTATGGAATACATGTAGTATTCTCTCCTTATCTTTATTTTACTTAATTAAAAAAAATAATGATAAATATGTGTACAGAGAATGGTAAAAAATAATAAAATAAAAATAAATTTTTTTAAAGATAGTGAAACAAAAGATGATTTAACATATTGAATATAAAATTAAAAAAAGCAATTAAAATTATGCGAGAAAAAGAGTTCTTTAAATTTAAATTTTTATATCTGCTTCAAATTAAATAATATTAAAAAAATAAATAAATTAAAAATATTATAAATCTTTTTTTTTTTACCAAAGATATGAGACTCAACTCGCAACCTCTTAATTGAGTATGGGAAGACTATGCCATTTGAGCTATTACTCATTGGCATAATATTATCTTAATTGTTACATATAAAAATAACATAATAATTTAGTATCATACTTAAATTAATTTAATTTTATTATCTATACATTGAAAAAATAAATAACTTATAAAATTTTTATTTTTATTTTATTTATTAATAATTTATTATTTATTAAATTATTATTTTTTATCTCAATTTATATTTAAAATCATAAAAATTAATTTTCTAAAAATATTAGAAAAAAATAACAATATAAAAATTACAATTTTGTTTTGAAATTAAATGAAATTTTAAGAAAATCTTAAAATTTTATTAGTTAGAGACATAGAAGTTGACATATTAGATTTAGAGAAAGATTAAGAATTATTACAAATAAGTGTTAAGAATAGGAAAAATATTCAATAATAATGTAATATTTTTATATTCAATTGTATATGTTAATAGTAGCTAAAATAGTAGTGTCCATATAATATTACTCTTTTAAGAAGATATAAAATATTTGATATTATTTTTTTATAATTGTTGACAAATTTTATAATTTAATTAACGAAAAATCTGAATCGTTGCTATCTTAAGTTTTGTCTGAAAGCAATAAATATGACTTAACAAGTAAGTCTAAAAAATAATAAGGATCTATATAATAAGTATACATCTAGATATCTAAATTAAATCAAAGAAGAAAAAAATTCCTTTAAAAATTTGTAATAACTCAAAAGTTAACACCATGATAGTTATAGATCAGAGTGACAAACAAAAATGAGAGTTAGAATAATGGTACGGTGATAATCAATTGCGATTGGATGAATAGAAGAAGAAAAAATAAAATAAAACAAGGCAACATAATAATATAATAATAATGATAAGAGAAACGATAGTGTATAATATGATGAGATAATATAATCAAAATAAAAATTAATAATCTTAAAAATAATAAAATTAAAGATAATTAAAGAGGTTCAAGATAAAATTGAAAAATTATATTTTTTATCTATTAGAATTATGGATGGAGATAAAAAAAATATTTTGGATATAAATTTTTAAATTTGTTTCAATTAAATAGGATTAAAAAATAAATAAATTCAATAATATTTATAAATAACTAATCTTAAATAATATCAATAAATTTTTATATTAATTTTATTACACATAATAGCAAATTAATATTTTTTTAATCTTATTTTTTAATTTAAATTTATTTTTTAATATTTTACATGTTAAATAATTTAAAATATTTTATTTACTTATAATTTATTTTTAATTATTATTAAATTTATAATTTTAAAATAAAAATATAAAATTAATTTTTTAAACTTAATAGAAAAGCGGCTCAATAGGCACGATAGTTGTTTCATATATAAACAGCAACCCAAATATAACGACCACATTAAAGGGATTATATATTATATTTATGAAACAACTATCGTGCCTGTTGAGCCGCTTTCTATTAAGTTTAAAAAATTAATTTTATATTTTTATTTTAAATTTATAAATTTAATAATAATTAAAATAAATTATAAAGTAAATAAAATATTTTAAATTATTTAACATGTAAATATTAAAAAAACAAATTTAAATTAAAAAATAAGATTAAAAAAATATTAATTTGCTATTATGTGTAATAAAATTAATATAAAAATTTATTGATATTATTTAAAGATTAGTTATTTATAAATATTATTGAATTTATTTATTTTTTAATCCTATTTAATTAGAAGCAAATTTAAAAATTTATATCCAAAATATTTTTTTTATCTCCATCCATAATTCTAATAGATAAAAAATATAATTTTTTAATTTTATCTTGAACCTCTTTAATTATCTTTAATTTTATTATTTTTTAAGATTATTAATTTTTATTTTGATTATATTATCTCATCATATTATACAGTATCGTTTCTCTTATTATTATTATTATATTATTATGTTGCCTTGTTTTATTTTATTTTTTCTTCTTCTATTCATCCTAATCGCAATTGATTATCACCGTACCATTATTCCAACTCTCATTTTTGTTTGTCACTCTGATCTATAATTATCATGGTGTTAACTTTTGAGTTATTACAAATTTTCTAAAGGAATTTTTTTCTTCTTTGATTTAGATATCTAGATGTATACTTATTATATAGATCCTTATTATTTTTTAGCATTACTTGTTAAGTCATATTTTATTGCTTTCAGACAAAACTTAAGATAGCAACGATTCAGATTTTTCGTTAATCAAATTATAAAATTTGTCAACAATTATAAAAAAATAATATCAAATATTTTATATCTTCTTAAAAGAGTAATATTATATGGACACTACTATTTTAGCTACTATTAACATATACAATTGAATATAAAAATATTACATTATTATTGAATATTTCCCCTATTCTTAACTCTTATTTGTAATAATTCTTAATCTTTCTCTAAATATAATATGTCAACTTCTATGTCTCTAACTAATAAAATTTTTAAGATTTTCTTAAAATTTCATTTAATTTCAAAACAAAATTGTAATTTTTATATTGTTATTTTTTTCTAATATTTTTAGAAAATTAATTTTTATGATTTTAAATTATAAATTTGAGATAAAAAATAATAATTTTAATAAATAATAAATTATTAATAAATAAAAATAAAAATAAAAATTTTATAAGTTATTTATTTTTTCAATGTATAGAATAATAAAATTTAAATTAATTTAAGTATGATACTAAAATTATTATGTTATTTTTATATGTAACAATTAAGATAAATATTTATGTCAATGAGTAATAGCTCAAATGGCATAGTCTTCCCATACTCAATTAAGAGGTTGCGAGTTCGAGTCTCATATCTTTGGTAAAAAAAAAAATAAAGATTTATAAATATTTTTAAATTTATTTATTTTTTTAATATTATTTAATTTGAAGCAGATATAAAAATTTAAATTTAAAGAACTCTTTTTCTCGCATAATTTTAATTGCTTTTTTTAATTTTATATTCAATATGTTAAATCATCTTTTGTTTCACTATTTTTTAAAAAAATTATTTTTATTTTATTATTTTTTACCATTATCTGTACACATATTTATCATTATTTTTTTTAATTAAGTAAAATAAAGATAAGGAGAGAATACTACATGTATTCTATAGAACAAAAAAGACAACGTGGATTAGAAGTTATGTGTATAATAAAAAAAGTAACTGTACAAAGAACAAAAAAATTAACTAATAATTACATTTTTGACCAAATTTTAAGACAAAAATTATATTAAACACTATTTATCAATAAGATTAAGATAGAAAAGTGAAAATTAGATAATAAACTCCCATATTCCCTTTATATATTGTTATAAATATTTAATTTAAAGTACATTAAGATATTATAATAATATCTATAACAATATTATTTAGGACAATTATGAAAGGTTTATCGAATCAAAATTTAAGAAAAAATAAATTATTATTATTGAATAAATATACATGATTCTTACCTATATTTGGATCATTCGGTCTATTACTTGGACCAACTTCACTGTTATTATTAGTATTGAATATTTAGAAAATTTGTTATTAGCATGAAAATATATTGTAAAAGATAATTCATATTAAATGATATACTAACTACATAAATTTATTAATGGGATGTATAACTTAACTGACACGCCTTCCTTCTGGCGAGGTATTGCTGCCTCTGTTCTTCGCTCATGTTTTGTCTTCGTCGCCTGGCATAGTCTTGCCAAGTCGGTCGACCACTTTTTTTGGTATCTGTGTCAACGGTAATTAATCAAAACAAACATATAAACATAGTTTCACACTTTTATTTAATGACGAAAAATAAATTATATTAGATGAAGTGATAAAGATGCATAAAAAGATGGATGAGAAATGAAGAAAATTTGTTTAGTAACAGCAACGTGAAGTGAGAAAGGATAAGGGAAGAAAGAGATATTTATTATAGAAATTATGACGTGGGGTAGATTATTAAAAAGGATAAAAATGGAAAAAAAGTTTTGGACACCAAAACAGGTTTTGCCATTATATATTGTTATAGATTAATTAAATAAATATACATTATTCTTACCTATATTTGGATCATTCGGTCTATTACTTGGACCAACTTCACTGTTATTATTAGTATCTGAATATTTAAAAAATTTGTTATTAGTATGAAAATATATTGTAAAAGATAATTCATATTAAATGATATACTAACTACATAAATTTATTAATGGGATGTATAACTTAACTGGCACGCCTTCCTTCTGGCGAGGTATTGCTGCCTCTGTCTTCGTTCATGTTTTGTCTTCATCGCCTGGCATAGTCTTGCGAAGTCGATCGACCACTTTCATTGGTATCCTGTGTCAACGGTAATTAATCAAAACAAACATATAAACATAGTTTCACACTTTTATTTAATGACGAAAAATAAATTATATTAGATGAAATGAGAAAGATGCATAAAAAGATGGATGATAAATGAAGGAAGTTTTTTCAGTATCAGCAACGTGAAGTGAGAAAGAATAAGGAAAGAAAGAGATATTTATTATAGAAGTTACGTGGAATTATAAAATAAGAGAGAACGTGAATGAAGATGAGGCAGTGAGAGTATTGTAATGCGGAATAACTGACGTGTGGTAGATTATTAAAAAGGATAAAAATGGAAAAAAATTTGGACACCAAAACAGGTTTTGTCATTATATATTGTTATAGATTTGTCATTATATATTGTTATAGATTTATTTTAATTTAATTATGTATGAATTTGCATGTACTTGAATATCAGTACTCTACATCATTAATTGTTTAGGAAATAAACATATTAATATTTTAACAAATCATTGGTAGGTACAATTTTTTTTTTTTTTGCGTCTTTTCTATGTTAATCAAATAAGAATTTAATTTTGATGTTCTATTAGTGTAAAATAGTTTGACATGCATCTAATTACGTAACGCTATCAAAATTAAACTCATCAAATAATCAGGGTTATATACCAAATAATATTATGGAATACAAAATCATTAAATTTTTGTTATATAATTTATTTAATTTAATTTAAAAATAAATATTTATGTACTCAAATTTTAATCACAATATTTTACATAATCAATAATTTAAAAAAATAAAAAAATAATATCATTCAATAAAAAAAATTTAAAAATTGAGATTTAACTAAAAGGTAATAATTTGTAATCGTAGTGAATGGAAGCGATACAATCATGATGTTGAAAGAAGGAGAATGATGGCAATAGTAAAAATATAGAAAAGTGCATCTAGTGGTGAGAGTAAAAGAACTATGAATGAGATGAAAAATTAATAACAGAAGAATGAGATCAAACTCTTAGTATAAAGTACTCACATATAGAATATACCAAAAACAAAATGATAAGATCTATAAAAAATTATTTATGGCTGCTAATTATTCTTTTCCTCCTTTTATATCTGGCATCGAAAATCAACATTTGGCATCGTCGTTATTTAGTTAAAAAAATCATAATAATTCATCCAAATAATTGTTATATACAGAGAAGCACATTCAGAATGGAGAAGAGAATTAAGAAAATTGAAAAAGGATAAATTATTGAAATGAAGAATTGAAGAAGAGGTTACGCGTTTCTACGTTTATTAGTGAAAACACAGAATGAAAATGAGATAGAAGAATATGTGTTGTTGTTAACAGTGGAGGTTTTTTTATTTAAAGTAACCGACGCATGCATGTACGAAGAACTTCTATCATTAAGAGCAATATTGGAATATAAAGTTGGACACCAAAAACTCTGTTTTGGCATTATATATTGTTATAGATGTGTATATTTTTTGTGTCTTTTGTATGACAAATACAATACTTTATATAATTAAATATCAAATTCAGTACTCTAAATAATTAATTATTTAGAAAATTAGTATACGAATATTTTAAGAAACACTTGATAGGTGTGATTCTCTTGCATGCATTATATACCAATTAAATAACTAAGCCAATATGCGAAACAAATAATATTGTAAAAGGCAAAAGTAATAAGAAAAATATTAAAAAATATTTATAAAATTTTTTCATCCCATCATTAACAGATAGTTAAATACAGACATGTCAAAAAAATAAATAAAATGTACAAAGAAACTGTTTTTTTTTTTTTTTGTCAAATCAAATTAACGAGAGAAAAAGACATAACGCTATTTGTCTACGTGAAAAATTGGTAACAAATTAAAAAAATTAAAAATGGATTAAAAATATAGATTAAGTAAGTAAATTGAAAAAAAATTATAACCACAATGGAGGAAGGCAAAGGAGAAGGATGGAGGCAATTCAATTGAGAATGTTAAAAAAAAAAAAAGAAGAAAAACATCAAAAGAAATACAAAAATGATAAATTTTTTTAAGAAACTACAACAAAAACTCTAATAAAATAATTAGAGTGAAGCTACAGAGTACATTGTACTCAAAACAAAACGGTACAAACTAAAACTAAGATAAAACTAAATAAAATATAATTTAAATGAATATCACAAAATATAATAAAATTTACCAAAAATTACTTACCAATATGACATATAATTTAATTGAACACTTCCTCCATCATAAATTATTCTTTTGTTCTTTTCATACATGCTTCTAAAACCTACATTTATCATAGTCATAGTCTATTTTAGGAAGTTATTTGAGTAAGAGAAGTAAAGAAAATTAAAGAAATGATAAAAAAAAATAAATTATTTAAGTGCAGGATTGAGAAAGAAGTTACGTGTGAATTTTTTTGTAACTGATAGTGAAATGCATAACTGTAAAGTTAGTTTTGGATTGTGTTGACACTTAACAGGGTTAAAATAGGAAAGAAAATTGGACACCAAACTTGAAGTTTTCGCATTATATATTGTTATAGATTATAGATATTGTAAAAAAAATACTACACACACATATATATAGGTATTTACTCAAATAAAGATATTAAAAATATCTTTTTATAAAAAATTTTATGTTAAAAGTATATTTTATTTATTTAGCAACACTTTAAAAGATAATAATATTTTTATAGCATATCAAATTAAATCCTATAATTTATTATCTAATGATAAAAAAGATGCATTTTCACATAAAAATAATTATAAAATTTTCATGATATTATTAACGAACCGAAACCCCAACCGGAGGGACTAGAAGGGGGAGCCCGGCGCCAGAGAACCTTGCTTTGGTGTGGGGCACCTGATTGACGCCAAAATCCCGAAGCCTAATTCCCATTTTCCATGGAATAAGTAGGATTCAGGTGATAACGGGGATAACCATTGCTGTGGGCGAGGCTTCCGAACCTTAACCTATGGCCACGATGCCGTACTTCCAATGGAGAAAGATTGAGTTGGAGGAATCTATAGGAGGCCCGCGCTTTTCAATCTAAGTCTTTTGTCTCTCTCTCTTTGAGACTAGGAATAATAAAGAGATTCGGATACTGGCTCGGCAACCCTTGGTAGGTCTAGAGTCCTACCAGACGAACCCCCCTGGCGCCGGGCTCCCCCTTCTAGTCCCTCCGGTTGGGGCCAAGGCCGAGAAGATTAGATAGTCAGTTCCTGGATCAAGTAGAAATGACTTAGTTACATAAGGAATATGGCGACGACAACAGCATGTCGTAGAAGGAGATAACAGGCGGTTTTCAGATACCGCTATACAATTACAACCCGTCTTTGCTCATCTATTGTGCTATTCTATTGGTATTCTCTATCCCATGGCATTCTCGGAAAATACAACATTTTTGTTACTTGACCAACCATCAGATGAGACAAAGTCTGAAAGGTCACTGTGCACCTGTTTAGGATAGTTACCCAGAACGTATTGAAGCTTACCTTATTAGAGAAGAAGAGCCTATGACTCCAGGTTGCTGAGTGGGTTCGCCTGTGATCTCGATAGACCAACTTGATGAACTTAGTAGATCTTTTTAGGAGGCTCCAATGACCATAGATAGGACCTATCCAATTTTTACAATGGATACGACCGAAAACGATATATGAGTTAATATATGCTCTAAAGTTGACTTTTTCTCGGAAGGAGGGAAATGACATAAGAGGGGATTCACAACTTATAGAACTAGATTAGATGGAGCTTTCTCTGGTCTCAGTTTAGCCGATCATTCCGCTGGCATCTTGCATTCATGCCTCGGATCACCATATATATATAAGTTACATATTGCGTACAATATCATAATGGAAACAACGCATATATATTTTGATTCGGTAATTAAAATTAATAAAATTAAATATTTTCAATAATTAAATTATGAATGATTTTGATACTACTTATTAGAATAAATAATTTTATAATTTAGATCATTTATATTATATCACCAAAAATACATATCATAATACGAAAGTGTATCTGTATTCATAAAAATGATTGAAGAGTTGTCTCAATCTTTCTCAATCAACACTTTTTATATTTCTGATAGAGCTGAATTGCAACTCTTCTGATGAAAAAAGAGCTACAGAATCAATCGATTTTGCTATGTTGGAAACTGAAACACTGAAGTCACTATTTATATTTAAACGTGTCACCCATTAAATCTTAAAGTCCAAATAAAAATAGTATCTCTGGTTTTATTCTCATTTAATTCCAAATCAAAAATAAAATGTGTCACCCATTGAATCTTAAAGTCCAAATAAAAATAGTATCTCTGGTTTTATTCTCATTTAATTCCAAATCAAAAATAATTATGACGTATTCAATTCAACATTTATGACAATAAATAAGATTACCATTATATAGATCATTTAATATAAAATAGCACTATTTCATAATTGATATATATGTATTATCCACAGACAAATTACAAAATTGATAATTTCTGAATATATTACTCTCCAAGTCTCCATTATCAAATTGCTAGTCTAATTATACTCTCCAATCTCCATTTTCACAAAGATGTTTCCTTGTCAACCACTGCCGGCCGCAATCTACCAAAATTAAAATTATAAAAAGACCAAAAAAAGAGTTGAACATAAAAATTTGTATTTCAAACATTCAAAACTAACAAACTAATATTTACATTTAAAAAATAGAATAAAAATAAGAGTTAAATCTCAAAGTGGTCCCTAAACTTGCAATCGAGTCTCACGGTCGTCCCTAAACTTGCAATGACTTCAATATTATCCCTGAATTTAACAAAAATGACTCATGGTCGTCCCTAAAATATTTTTCGGGGAATATTCTTTAACGACGTGATGACGTGTATTGAGAGACACCATGGTGGATAGGTGACGTGACTGTTATCGTTAGTTGACTCAATTTAGTCCCTGAAGTAGTTTATAACCCTAGTCCCCAATTTGAGTTCCATCTGTGTCTACCATTAGAAGTCACCCGTTGTCTTCTTCTCTGCTCTCTTTTTTCTTCTTCTCCGCCACATCTCCTTCTTCTTCTTTCACTATTAGAAGACACTATTTTGTCATCTTCTATCTCCTTCATCCTCCTTTTCTCACCTTTCTTCTATCGCTCTCTCTATAAGTGCTGTAAACCCTAAATCCTTTTCTTCTTTTCCCATTTTCTAATTCCCCAAAATTTCGCAGTTTTATTCATGTATCTCCCAAGCTCCCTAATTCACTTGGAACCCTACCATTGTTTTTGACCCTGCGGTGCTTCTTGATCAATTGGATCGTTCTGAGGAAGCTAAAGCTCTAGTCTTTGAGGCCACTTCCAAGCTTGAATCTCAAAACAAAGAGCTTGCTCTTTTCTACTGTAAATTGCTTGAGTCACACTCCAAGCGAGGCTCACCGAAAGGTTTTGATGTTGCTTATTGTTACATGAACCAACTTTTTCGTAGTTCTTCCTCTGTTTACATAAAACGTAGGGCGTTTGAGTATATGGTTAGTGGTTTGTGTGCAATGGATAGGCCTCGTGAAGCCGATGATTTTGTTGAGGATTTGAGAGGCAATGATGGAGCGATTGACCCTTCAGCTTTTGAGTTGAAGTCCATTATGTATGGTTTTGGGAGGCTGGGGTGGTTCCATGATTTGCAGAGAGTTGTGGATCAAATGAAGTGAGGTGGCTTTGAGATTGATACTGTTTGCGCTAATATGGTTCTTTCAACTTTTGGCACTCAAGGTGAGCACATGGAAATGGTTTTCTGTCTTAAGAAGATAAGAAGCTCAGACATCTCATTCAACTCCTCAATCGACAATGGCAACTCATTCAGGAGGTAATCGACAGTGAAAATGGTTTCCGGACTTAAGGAGTTATTGGATTCTTGTGTGAGAGGTAATGGTGTAAGACTTATCGGAGGCTAAATTGAATTTGCATGGATGTCATTTGGGTTCTTCCTATTTGATTATGCTGTTTTGGTTGAAGGAGATGTGGCGGAGAAGAAGAAGAAGGAGAGCATAGAAGAAGAAAGAGAGTGACTTCTAATTGTGGACACAGATGGAACTCAAATTGGGGACTAAGGTTATAAACCACTTCAGGGACTGAATTGAGTCAAATAACAATAACAGTCACATTACCTATCCACCGTGGCGTCTCTCAGTACACGTCATCACGCCATTAAGGAATATTTCCCGGAAAATACTTTAGGGATGTGAATCACCTTTGTTAAATTCAGGGACAATATTAAAGCCATTGTATGTTTAGAGACGACCGTAAGACTCGATTGCAAGTTCAGGATCACTTTGAGATTTAACTCTAAAAATAAAGAGAAAATGACATATCTATGATAATAAATAAATGGTCTATTCAAATTTTATTTAGAAGATCATATAGGCTTTTTGGATGTTTTAAAGAGGAGAATGTAATCGTCTAAAATTTTTTTTCTTTCAACATCCAAAATTATATATTCAAATTTATCAAAATACACACAAATAATAATAATAATAATAATAATAATAATAATAATAATAATAAAAGAGAAGGTATATGCTAATACATTTTAGGAAAAAAACAAAGAGTATAATATTTTTTGAACTCTAAAGTATAAATCTTATCTTGAATCCTGAATTTTAAAACCTAAAATTTTGAATCTTAAATTTTAAATTCTAAATTTTAAATTCTAAATCTAAGCCATTGATATAAAATATAATAAATAAAAAATAATATTTATTTAATTAATAAAAGGTAGAAGGCTAGTAAAAAATGTTTAAAAATGAACCAAAAGAGAAGAAACTTCATGCAAATGTAACAACAATATCTAAAAAAAAATACCAAACAGGTCTCAGATTTTATTATCAAACAACAAAATCAAGAGGCTTTAACCAAAACCTTAATTTATTTTACTTAACAAATAAAACACAATAATAACAATATCTTAAGCATATTAATTTGTCTTCGACATAACATAAGCATTCAAAAAAAAAAAAAATACAATATGATAACATTGAATTTGGGGCACCTAAGCAACAAAGGCAGACATGGGCGAAGACAAGTGACGGTAGCGACAACAATAAAAAGGAGAGGGAGCTGCCAATGTTGTAAATAGGGTGGAAAGGAGCAACGACATAGCGAACAAGTAGAAGGTGGTGGAGGGTATCGCAAACCAACCAAATATGCCGATGATGGAGGGGGACGACTGTCTTGCAAACAAAGATGGAGTGGACAACAGCTCTGCAAAACATGGAGGATCAAACTCCTTTAAGTAAAAAAAAAAAATAGAGAAAAACTCTGCGTACAAGCAATTAGGGCTTGTAAGAAGTCACCAAAAAAAAATTAGGGCTTGTAAGTATTACAAGTCAATTAAACTCTAATCCCCAAAATTCGCTGTAAGTGCTACATTCTTTACACGCGCTACATCCCTTCTTCTTCTCCTTCTTTTTCGATCGTTCTTTTCTCC
This sequence comes from Arachis hypogaea, assembly GCF_003086295.3. NCBI lineage: Eukaryota > Viridiplantae > Streptophyta > Magnoliopsida > Fabales > Fabaceae > Arachis > Arachis hypogaea. Next base: position 131,249,639 of record NC_092051.1, on the reverse strand, counting down.
CCCTTTCTCACTGGTTTGTTCTTCGTCGTTGACGTTAGTTCCTCCACATACTGTTACGGCACGTTTTCATTGCACCTTCTTCTTCTTCTTGCTGCACATTCTTCTTCCTCTTCTTCTTCTTCTTCTTTTCTTCTTCTTCTTCTTCATTGCACTTTCTTCTTCTTCTTCTGCACGTTCTTCTTCTTTCTTTTTTCTTCTTCTTGCTGCACCTTCTTCTTCTTTTTCTTCTTCTTTTTTCGTTATTATTGATTTCTATTGTTTTTTGACATCAAGCTCTGAAATCGTTTTTGAAGAAGAAGAAGTAGCAGAAGATGAGGAGGAGAAAGAGAAAGAGTTCTGAATTATGCATGATTTTGGGTGTATTTCTTAAATCCTTTGGGTGTATTTTCTGTAATCTTTTGGGTGTATTTCTATAATCGTTTGGGTGAATTCCTGTAACCGTTTGGGTGTATTTCTGTAATCTCTTGGGTGTATTTTATGTAATCGTTTGGGTGTATTTCTGTAATCTCTTGGGTGTATTTTATGTAATCGTTTGGGTGTATTTCTGTAATACTTGCTATTTTTTCTGAAATGAAAAATACACCCATAGATATCAGTAAGATACACCCATAGATATGAATCAGATACACCCATAGATATCAGTCAGATATCACTCAAATATACCCAAATGATTACAGAAATACACCCAAAGGATTACAGAAAATACACTCAAACGGTTACAAGAATTCACCCAAACGATTATAGGAATACACCCAAAGGATTTAAGAAAATTCAGAACTCTTTCTCTTTCTCCTCCTCATCTTCTGCTGCTTCTTCTTCTTCAAAAACGATTTTACCATGAAAAATCGAAAAAAAAAAGAGAAAACAGAGAGAAAAGACGTAAATGAAGAAGAAGAAGAAGAGGAAAACGAGGAAGAAGAACGTGCAGAAACGAAAGAAAAGGAGAAGAAGAGTAAGAGGAAGAAGAACGTGCAGCAAGAAGAAGAAGAAAAATTTCAGAAACCATGAAAATCGAAAAAAAAAAAAACGAAGAGGAAGAGGAAGAGGAAGAGGAAGAGGAAGAAGACGAAGACGAAGAAGAAGAGAAGAAGAAGAAGAAGAAGACGAAGAGGAACCGTTTGAGTGGGGCGCGTGTAGTTACGCTCCATTCAAAATGAGTTAATGCGCGTGTTAATGAAGTTTGGGCTGATAACTTGTAAAACTTGTACGGCCTTTTTACTTGTATGTGTAGCAGGCCCAATGCGAAAAGCAACAGGCCCATAATCAAGCATTTTCTCATCCAATCCCATTTTGGAGCATTATACCTTTGGACATTTCATAATCTAATTTTTTAACCCATTATTTACCTATATGTCTTGTTTTCTTTATTAATAAATTACAGTGATAGCGTGCCTTCTATAAATACAAAAGTAAATCGCATCATTAAAAATTGTTTTATGTATTTTTAAAAAATGGTTAAATGGTACTTGTAGTACGAAATTGAACAAAAAATAAAATAAAATAAAACGATTCTACCCAATGCAATTTAAGCATGTATTTTAAAAAGCAATGGAGTTTAAATCGCATTAGGGGTTTGGGTTCAACAAAAACGGGAGACATAGTGTGCCAGTATGATTTAAAAGCAAATAAACAAAACCAATTTGATGATGTAATAAGATTAACAAAACCTATTTTTGATGCAATTTATTAGGGAGATATTTAAATGGTAAGATATATAAATAAGAGAAATATCCTTTTGATATGTCTTACTATTGTAGGATTTAGGAGCCATAATGTGAATAATGGCCCTGATTTTTGCATAGTAATTAAAATGTTAGCACGTATATATGAATTTAAGCAGGTCCTATATGAAATCAATGAGTTGATGAATTCTCTTTCTCATCGTCACTATCTCTAAGGTGCTCTTTCAATGGCTGTCCTAGAGTTCCCCAGTTTGTATTGTCCCATGATGGATCAATTTCTGGGAGTTCATAGTCATCTGGACGCAATGACAATTGGAACTCAGGTAACTCTGGCAATGCTTGAACACCCCTGCAACATCATTAATTACCAAAATGCCATTATTGGATGACTCTCATGCAGATGTTCTCATGCAAAATTGATAGTTATGAATTATTAGATAATAACTTAATCAAACATGTTAAATTATTAAATAGTTTTTAATTATCTACTTTATTCATACACGAGGTCAACTCATTTTTCTTTTATAATTAGATATGGTGCAAGCCTATACCAACTCTATATGTCTAATGTCTATTGTCTGTAATTCTTAGATAAATAAAGAAGTAAATAAAGTTTTTCTTTAAGACAGCAAAAAATTTGTATGATTTTATATTGTCTTTATTCTATTACCAAATAGGTTTGTATGGCAATGCTCTTGTATTTCTAAACTAAAATAGTTATAGAAAAGAGACACAAATGATGTAGTTGTAGGTATGGAAACAAAAGAATATCCTTACTTCTGTTGGTCCAAAAGGAAGGCATACATTTGGGATTTCCTTGATGCAACATCAGGAATTTTCTGATGTAAATGCTTCATAACACCCCAGAGTGGAGGAGCCCTTCAAATAAATGAATAAATAAACATATGATAATTAAAGTGTGTGAATGCAAGGAGAAAATCAAAGATAAAAAAGCAACCTTGTGACTGGAGCTGCAAGACAAAAGGTTAGGCAAGCCTTCTTGCTTTCCGCCAGAAGTTGTTGTGCCGCAAGAAAACAAGAAACGGCGCTGAGGTTGTTGCTGGCTTCGTTACCCTTGTCAAGGATCAGACCATGGTAGTAATATGCTGCGGCCTGATAACATTTCTAAAATTGGTTAGGATAGTTACTACAAACCTTGGATTAAGATTACATTTTTCTTTTCCGACCCTCAAATCAAGCTTATCTTTTAATTCTGTTGGTGCTTAATGCTAAAGAAAAGTTCAGTTTTCAGTATTTCCTGTAGTTGCAATGTTATCTAATCTTTCATATTAAAAAAATAATTTGTTCTTTGTTGTTTAAGAGTTAACCTTGGTTATTAAAAGAAGTGTGATACTTTAAAGCTGTGGTACAGAATTTATTTGGTGTATTATTTACAGTGTGAACACACCACCTTAATATATAGTTGCAAAAAGTCTTTTATTGAAAATATGATGTTTGACTGAGAAATATGACAAGGGACAAAAATTTGGCTTGAAGTAAATTCAAGTCAAGAACATGATGCATGATACAATATATTCAAGATCACATGCGGCACCGAAAAAAAAGTTCAATCTAGGCATGTGATATTTTGTCTAGGAGGATTGAAGACAGAAGCTCATGTTGTTTCTGTTATGATCTTTCTAGAATGAGAAAGATGTCCTCAAGGTACCTTAAAATACTATGGGAAAGGACAGATTAACAGTAACATTACTAACCTTGGATTCAAGGAATTTCCATTTAATGAACTTGAGATGCTTCTTTCCATGGCCTTGGTTGAGTTCACATCCTGTCAAGCAATGATAAGCCTGCTCAACAATGTAAACTTTGTTGATAAGTTTCTGCCAAATAATCTCTTAAACAAGTTTAAGACGCAAATATACCTGACTAAAGTAGAGCAATTGTTCACATGCCAACCTCCTCTTCACAGACAAAGTTGCCTTCTGAGATTCCACCGCAAGACCAAGCTGAATTTCAGTTCCCTGAAATTCACGGCCAAGTTTTGTTTTTGAACAAAAGAGCTCAACACAATAAGTGGAACAAGAACAACAACAAGTAAACAGAAAAATAAAAAAAGAACAAAAAAAATATAAAAGAAATAATCATAAAGAAGTTCATCAACTATTTTTTGTGCTCCTCCTTTCTATAATGTATTCCTGATTTTGTACTCCTAATTTTGTACTTATGAAAACATCTCCAACCACTCTAAACTTACTAAAATTCTGTCAATCCGACTGCAAGATCGACCGCTAAACTATGTAAATCAATTGTGAGGAACATTTTCGACAACAAATTACCTGGCCTAATGCTTGAATAGCTATAGCCTCCAATACACCATCCTTCAAGTCCTGGGGCAAAACTTTCCTGTATTTTGTTTCAAGTCAATTTCTGAAGTGTCTTCATCAATACTGGTCTACAACTGGTTCAGTAACCCCATTTTCGACACACGAAATACTATCTTTTCAAAATGGTCCCTCAAAAATTGATAATTATCCTGTTATATCCGAAAGGTTGATCCTGTTTGACAAATTCATAGGATAATTCTCAATATTTGAGGGATTAGTTTGTCTTTGAACCAATCTTTCTCAAAAATGATGGTTTACTAGTATGTTGACATACTTGATTTCGGCGGGTATCCAAGTAAGAATATTCCGGACGCAGAACTCGAGGTATCCGGATGCCTTGAGTAACAAGTCAACTGCTTCTCTCTTGCTATCTAAGATCACAAAAGTGAAAGTTTCACTAATTGAACTCATTACTCGATTATGATTCGATTTTGATCTTGTATGTATGCTAGAAGCTTAATTAATATGTTGACACAGAACCTGAACATACAACCCTGAATCCAGAGCCTGAATTGTCTTTCGGAATCATCAGCGAATCGGCTTCGGATAGCGTCAGCATAGCCAAAAGATGAACAGCAGATAGAATCTCAAACCAGACATTTGCTATACTGCTATCCTGCAAAATTCGACACTACCATGTTCAAGAAAGCAAGGGTGGAAAAAAAAATTAAATATTAATAATCATTTAGAATGAGGTAGATGATGTGTTCATACTTGTCGAAAATCTTCAAGATTTTTCCACTTGAATTCAATTAGTCCCTCAAGGCCATGCTCTATAACACAAGAAAGTTAACAACACTTTAGAGATAGTGAGAAGAACATGGAAGGAAACATTGTAAATGTTAATTTGTGAAACCTTTCTTGGTAAGACCAATCAGAAGAGATAAGTATTCATTCAAAGCTCTCTTCAATTCAGCAACGGCTGTTCCACCTGCATCAATTCATACCCAACCTTCAATCTGGAATAAGTTTTACATTACCATTCATTCCTAAAGAAATTTGTACATGTTAATGGTTGAAAGAGGTAGAGTCATTATGGAACATAAAAATATTTTGTGAATTACATACCCTCTTAGATTTGTTCTTTAATTCCTCTAAGGAAAATGTCTCCGGGTACATTAATAAAAAAAGAAAAAATGCTATGCACAAAAAATTAGCCACCAAATCATGACAACAACGGTGACATAAAAAATTTATACGCACCAGTATCTTCAGCAACCAATGCTATCTGATTTCTCAGCGAGGACAATTTATGAGCAAGATCCTTAGGGACTACTCCTTTGAGTTCCCTTTGAAGATCACATTGAACTGGAATTCTTGTTGATGGAGCCAAGATCACAACTTCAGGGAACCTTGATTTCTTCTTTCTATACACTGAGTAAGTGCACCCCATTGTTATTATTATTATTACTATTATTATTCTTCACTCCTCCTTTCTTCAAGCACAACAACATCCTAACATAAATGAATCACACACAAACCTTATTAAGTCCATCATGCCAAAAATCTTGGCATTAATTATGATATAGCATTGAATGAAACGGATGGGAGTTAAAAACTTAAACTAAGCTTAGTTGGCACTTGGCACATTTTTTTTAACAGCAGAGAAGTGCTGGATTTCTGATGCAAGATGGATGAAGAATCAATATGAGTAGCATCATCTAGCCACATCTATCAAATTAACATATACTTTTTATATATTAAAAAAAAATAAAAAATAAAAAAAAAAACAGTTGCACCAATGCACATATACATGTGTAGGACAGAAAGGACAGTTAAAACAGGTAGATTTAGATGTGTCTGAAATCATGCATACAGTTACAGATCATAGTTACTAAAGAAAAATACAATCATTAATAATATTATAGATTGAATATTATGAAATTATGAACGAGTATATATATATATATACCATATAGTATATAGTATATGAGATGATGATGATGATTGATGAGAGACAAAGTTTGGAAGAAGTGAGTGGATGCAGAGAGGGAAGGTTCTTGAACACGCACAACATTATGGTAATAATAATATTATGACTTAGGAGTATAGAATCTGAGTGAATCGAAAAAAAGCTCAGGAACCGAGACAAGTCTCACATGGCCATAGCGTAGAAATCTCTGCTTCGATGAAAGAATCACGTTCAAGTCTTTAATTTTTTATTTTTATTTTTATTTTTAATTTTTTCTTTTTCAGTAAACGTTATGAGACTATGACTAGTAGCAGTAGTTGTAGTGGGACTTGTGACTTGTACTATTTAAATTACTATTGTACACCAATTATACGTTAATTTAAACAACCCAAATTGGCCATTTTAAATAAATGCTTCATCATATATATATATATATATATATATATATGTATTTCATAAAAAATGTCATATAGATCTATTTTTAGTTCATATATGTTATTTTTAACACACACACATATATATATATAATGAAGTCTACATCTATTAATTTGCGTGGATTAATCAAAATAATAATCATGTGTTAATTAACTACTTATTTTGGGTAAGAATATTGAAGACTTATGAGCTTGTTTAGAAATTATTTAACATGAAAAAAAAATTTTATTTTTTTTAAAAAAAATTATTTTTATTTGAAATTTAATTTCATGATTTAAAATGACTATAATATATTAATAAAATAGAATTTAAATTTTAAGAGTGTGAGAGTGGATTTGAAAATTAAACTTCTTTTGATCTGATTTACAAATGAAAGAAAAATGAGAATTAAAATTCTCAAAAGAATTTAAATAATTCATTTTTAGTTGTTTTAAAATAAAAAAAAGAATTCAACACCTGAATAAATTCTAATTTTTAACCTTCCAAACAAATTATTACAAGGTTTAATATATATATATATATATATAGATATATATACTGAGTCAAATTAATTAAGTTCTAAATTTCTAATAATAGAGCTCTATATGTTGGGATCTTAAAGAGATATTTAAAAGTCGCATACTTATTCGAGTAAAATTAAAGTTAGAATGTTATTAAAAGAATATGAACAATTATGCTAAAACATTAATATTTTCGTTTTTGAGAAAGTATGGATAAGTGAATTTTAGTTTGTCAACTTTAGTGTTTAGGTTTATAATTTAAATTTAGGATTAAAAATTTATAAAGATAAAACACGTTCATAAACTAAATTTATTGTAATATTACGTGAAAGTCTCAACAAAAAAGATTACGTGCAAGTCCTTTTGCTTATTTATATGTAAATTGATATATTCGATTTAGGGATTTTGAATATAATTCGAATCAACTTGATTCAATTTAGTAATTTCAAGAAAAAATCGAGTAGATAACTTCGATTTAGTAAGTTTTATACGTTGGGTTGAGAAGTACATAGTAAATTAAATCTATGGGTTTCGAATTGTGTTTATACTAAATTGAAATAAGTGGTTTTGATTTACCATCCCTACTAAATTAAATTCATTAGCTTCGATTTATAGCCATTGAAGATCATTGGTACATCGATATCAATAGAGTCAATTTACTTGTATGAGGTCTATATATAGAGTTCGAATTGAACTGGTTCGAATTACTAATCACTCTCACCCAACCCTACCACAATCAAACCTGAACGAAAATTTTGGCAATATACTCAACAAACTTCAAATCTGAACACATAGAGGACGATCCAAACCGTATCTATCGGTTAGATGGAGTCGCGCATATTGTTAGTGCCTTCCATGAATAGGTTAGTGAATGAAAATTTTTTTTCAATATAATTTAGTCATGCTAGTAATGTTAACATGCTTCCTCTAGTAGTTGTTTATAGACCTTAGTTAGAAATTAGGAAATTAATTTTTTCAATATAAACGGTGGTTAGAAGTAGTGATTTATTAGCAAAAATTTGAAATGGTACCTAAAAATATTAGTTAGAGTAGTGATTGTAGGTTCTGTTAAATTTTTTAAGTTATTAGTTTTATATTTAGCGAAAAGTAGTTTAGGCCTCTCTTCCTTTGCGAACAAATAGCTCGGCCAATCTCCCATAAGTGGACTTCACCAACGAACACACTGAAAGGTACCTTACACCCTTTAGTATCGAGTTTATACACTCCGAGATATTTGTAGTCATATGCCCGAATCTCCAACCTTCGTCCCGATGCTGAGTCTACTGTGTATAGTCAATCCAATTAGCCCAGTCACACATTTCAGCATCTTTGGATCGGAAGATGTCGAACCAGTAGTGAAACTCGACCTCAGTCTCACTGAAAACCTTCATGCATCTTTGTCGTTGAAACTTAGGGCAAAATTCGCAGCCACGTAACGGATACAAAATGTCCGGTATGCATTAGGCAGAAGCCAACCACCATCAGGAGCCTCCAATGCAGCCTTTATCCCATTGTGCCTATTCAATATGACTAGAATACTCGGTTGAAGCATTACATGCTGCCAAATGTGAGATAGAAAGAATGATCATGATTCTGCATTCTCACCCTCCACAAGTGCGAATGCAACAGGAATGATATTGGAGTTGCCGTCCTGAGCAATCGTGATGAGCAGTGTTCCCCCGTATTTACCGTACAAATGAGTCTTGTCGACACTAACCAATGGCTTGCAATGACGGAAGGCCTCGATACACGGTGGGAATGTCCAAAAAAGCCGATGGAAATAAGCTGATGTCTCATCCACTTGCCCACCGACTCGCATAGGACTCGTCCTTAACAATGCGACACTACCTGGCATCATGATCTGCACACCCAGTACCTATTACGGCAAATCATTATATGTCTTTTTCTAATCTTCGTAAATTTGTGCCACGACCTTCTACTTAGCCAACCAAACTCTCCTGTAAGTCGGCCTAAAATTGAAATATGCCTCTGTTGCATTCTGTAGTACCTTGATCGAGACGGCATCATCAGCTCTAATCATAGGCAGTATGAAGGCCGATATCACATGATAATCAAGCATCCTGTGGTCACTAGATATCGATATAGCCAAACAAGTATGAGGTCTATTGTACCGTTTTATCTCCCAAATACTTCTGTGCTGGCAGAGACTGATCTGAATCATCCAATGTGCACCCTTTGCCGGATTCCTTACACTTCCCATAGTACTTGCGATGATCGGATTCCAACACTTTTTACTCAACCCACGGCGGATGCTATAAGTCTTCACGCTTAACAGGACCTCTTTTTTATCCTGAAATTGCTGACTAACCTAGAACTCATCTAGAGCTCCTGTATTTTGTGTATCGCTAGCCCCAAAACCAACAGGTACTCCCGGATCCCATTGCTGTACCATGGCATCCAAGTCCAAAGTTGAAAAGTGTGAGGGTACTGTTGAATTCCTGAACTAGATGCTCCACTACCCACAACTGGAGTAGTCCTTGCTATGTCATCATCACTATCATTAGCAATCGTGGAGGGCTCCACATCATTATCATCATCATGCAGTACATCCTCAACATCATTCGGTACTTCACCCTCTCCGGAAACCGAGACCATAACAGAGTACCGGCCATCGCAATTGCAAGCTCACCCAAGGGTCGAGTATCACCTATTTCTCCATCACGACTGCGGTTTAGATCATCTGCAAAGGACGGAGATGCAACTAAAACTGCCTCATTTGCAATCACCGGCACATATGACAAGGCACCAAGAGGCACTGAACTAGAGCAGGTTGGCATTGCTGAGGATTAAGGATTTTGGTTCGAACCTCCTGAACTACAAACCATATCTACAAGCTTGGCGATAGCTCAAGGGTCCTCACCTCGGGAAACTGACGACGACAATGGAATAGAACTTGCAAATCTTCGTCACTGCCTATGACAAATGAATCGTACTTCACATCATCGCACAACACAAAAATTGGGATTCTGTAGAATAACTTCTCCACACGCCATGTAGCCCCATTTTTTGGAGTATAGTATTCGGAAACTTGGTGAAACTCGTCAAAGGTTTGGGAAAAATACTCAATGGATCCTTATTAGTAAATTTAATTTTCGATCGCATTTTTTTCTTAATCGACCTTCTATAGTGCACCATAACTAAAAATCTCTCATCACCAGCCATTGTGAGTCCCACTATAATGAGAAATTCACGTTCAACTCGTATTTTTATAAGTTAGGAATATACTAAATTAAATTAATTTCTTTCGATTTATACATGTAGGACATTTCATAGTAAATCGAACCTATTGGACTCGATTTACCACTAGTCACTATTGAGTATAAATTGACTTTATTTCATTTGATTTACTTAGGGTAACTAAATCAAAATTATTTAATTCGATTTAGTAGTGCTCAATGTAATTCAAAGCATCTTGATTCGATTTAGTTCAAGTTAGCCTAATTTGAATTCAATGAATTCGATTTACATGTAAATCCGGTGCATCAACTAATTTGAATCAAATACATTCGATTTAATACTATCAAGTCAAATTCAAATTTATTTACATAAAAACATGCATGGAAACATTTACGTAACGTTTTTGAATTTGGGGGATTCATGTAAAATTTACAGAGTAAATCCCCAAAGTGGTCCTCCGGATTGGGCCCATGCACCAATGTTGTCCCTCAATTTCCAAATGCTCTAAATGCACCCTCCAATTTGAGCTCCTTGCGAAATCCTGGTCCTTCCACCCAATTTCGGCATGACTCAGCAGCCGGAGCGCTGAGCTGGCGATTCCACCTCCACGTAGGTCACCTTAAACGGCTAGCTGATGTGGAATATGATCCAAAAATCCCCAAATTAGTCCCTGGTACCAATTATAAACCCTAACGTAGTTCTTCCTTCTTCCTCTATGAATTAGTTCGTCATCCAGCTTAAGGTCTTCGGCTTCTACCCTCTGCTTGGTCTGACTGTTGTTCGATTTCATCCTATTATTCTTCTTCTTCCTCCTCTCCCACTATGAGTGACAGTCACGCTTCTAGAAGGTTGAATTGCTTATCTGCGACCAGAAACTGGAAAAGGAACAATGTGCGTAGCCGGCATTCAGCAGTTCCAGAGTGGTGCGGTTGTGGGTGCAGGCCTGTCCTTCGGTGGTCAGGGACGAAGACTCATCTTAATAAGCCGTTCTTCGGGTGTCCGAATTATAATGTGAGTGCATTTACTGGCTGAAATTTCAAGTGTTGGTTATTTGAGGTAGTTGTTTGATAAGGTTGATGCATATCTGCAGACTAGTGAAAAGAATTGGTGTGGGTTATTTGTCTAGGCAGACTCTGTACATGATGAGGTGCCGGTGAAGTCTGATGAAGAAGATGAGCATGGTGGGATGAAGATGAACATTGCATGGAAGGTGGATAAACTGGAAGCAGATGTGAAAAATGTAAAAGTGATGGTCCAAGTGCTTGGTTTAGGGGTATTCGTGTTATTTGTGTTTGTGTTGATGTTACTGTTGAAGGTTTGATTAGGCTCAGAACTGAAGCACAGAACCATGATGTTAGTTTATTCCATTTTATAAACAATGTAATTGGTATTAGATTGATTTTGATATATTGAATGTGTTGGTTGGTGGAATGTTTCTATTTGGTTTTGTTTTTGTAAACGGAATTGAACACCCAATTATGTTAGATAAGCAACAATAGCGAAAGCTAACATAAGGCATAATTCATAACTGAATGACAATAACACTAGTTCATATAAAAGTCTGCAATAATGCAGTGATCACAAGAACAAGCAAAAAAATACTGAGCATTGTTTCAGCTATATTCCAGCAACTTAGTTAGTATTTAAAAGTTGCAGAGGTGTCTATGAATCACCATGACCAGACAAAAAAGACAAAGATAATTGTTTCACAAAACACGTAAACTTTCGCAATTTCAACCTAAAGCTATGGACATAATCACTTCTTTCTTGGCGGTTTGAACCCTGCGGTGGGCACAAACTTGAGGAAGTTGGCCAACCGTGCTGCAGTTGCATCACTAGCTCCCTCCATTGGATTTAATGATGTAGAGCCAATCGGAGTAGGTGACCTTCTTCTAAGTGGCAGTTTTCCAAGTTTTGTAGGTGTCTTCCTTTTGTGTTGATGCTCCTGCAATGCAGACAGTAATAAGGCCTAGAAAATAAGATGAATGCTAAATAATAAAAACACATTACATGAAGCATTATTGTACACAATACCTTTTGGGAGTCTTCTGCTTCAGAGTATGAGGGCTGAGACAGATCAATCTCAGCCTGCTGGATATCCACTTCCACAAGAGTGGCAGGATCAAGGGCAGATGCAGTAGCAGTAGCAGTAGCAGACGCTGTTGCATTTCTCTCTGGGCGACGCCGACTCCATGTCTCCTTTCTTCAACTCAGACTTGATGGCGGCACAGCAGCGGTTTAGCCGCGACGATTCAGCTAAACGCGCAGCTTCTTCAACGACAACGAGGTTGGCTTCAACAGCGACGATGGAACGGTGACGAGGACGGAGCTTCCTCTCGGTCACTGCTCGCGTCTCCCTCTGGTCCGTGTACTCGACGGCAACGCGCAGTGATGGCTCACGACGGCGGCAGTCTCCTCCTCCCCCGACGACGACCCCCTTCTTCCTCTTCTTCCTTTTTCTTCCCCGAGCTCTCTCTCTTCCCCTTCGAGCTTCCCCTGTTTCTATTCTTTCCCATTCTGTTTGTGCGTATGTTTCGTTAATTTAGGGCAAAATTAGGTTTTTAATTAGGAATTCAGGGTTAAGGTAAAATATATACGAGTAATATAACAACTTTTACAAAATATTTGAGATAGAATAACAATTTAAGATTTAAATATAATACTATAAAGATTACTTTCAAAACGCATAAGATTTTATTTATCAACATATCAATGAGCCCAAATAATTATTTTTAATTTAAATTATAAAGTAAACATACTAATCACATTTTATAAAATACAGTTAAACTCGAAATATCAATTACCTAAATTAAATTATATAACCTTTCTAATTTATAAAATAAGATATCAAATTAATAAAATAAATCGTAACTTTTTCAAAATAAAAGTTACTTAAATTAAATTATTAAATTGTACAATTCTTTCTTATTTTTTAATTACTAAAATTATACAAAATATTCCATTATAATAAGATTACTTAAGAATATTAATTGATTCAAAATAAAACTATCTCCGAATCTATTTAATTATTTCTAATAAAATAATTTCTAAAATTATAAAATTTAAATTTAATAAGATAAAATCACAATTTATTCATAATTAGATTTTCAAAAATGTGGGATGTTACAGTGAGTGAGTGAGTGGATGTGGGTAAGGTTAGGGTAAAATTAGAGTTAGAATTTTTAATTTGAGAATTAGGGTTTGTTTTTGGAAAAAATATAAAATTAGAAATTTTTAGATAAATTATAAAATAATTAACTATAATAAAAATTGTACATAAATATTAACTGACTTAAACTTAAAGTATTTATAAAAATCAATCTAATCATTTTTAATAAATTAATTTCTACAAGTTCAAATTAATAATGATAGAGAATTTATGTTAATTAAATTATATATTTCTTTCTTATTTTTCAATTACTAAAATTATAATTTCAATTATACCAAATATCTAATAAAGATTATATAAAAATTCTAATTAATTTAAGCTCTAATTATTATAAAAATTACATATAACTCCTAATTATTTTTAAATTTAAAGTATCATAAAGCTTTATTTAATTTCTTTTAATAAAATAATTTTTTAAAAATAAAATCCTCAACAAATATAATAAATTTAATTATCAAAAAATTTGGGATATTACAGTTGGATTATGGTAGGGAAAAAAATCAGAACTCTATATTTTATTCTTAAGAAAATTTTTCAAAATTTTATTTAAATGGATGAAAATGGCAAACAGTAGAATGAAAAATAAAGGTGAAGGGTAGAATTAGAATTTTTATTTTTTATATTTATTTTTATTTTTAAATTTAATTATTTTTATTTATGTTTAATAATTAATTTTTTTAATTTAAAAAATTAATTTTTAATCGACATTTAAAACTTAATTATTAGTAAAATTATATATTAATTTTATAAAAAAATATAAAATAATATATATCATTTTTAAAAATAAATCATTTAATCTTTAATTTTTTATAAAAAATAATTAATTAACACAAATAATATTTTAAAAAATAAAATTTTTAAAATAAAATAAAATTATCTTAAAGATTTTAATATTTTAAAATAATTTTTTTAGTTACAAAAATTCTTGTATTTTGTGACAAACAAATAATTTATTACAAACAATATTGAATTTTGTGACAAATTAATTTTTTGTTACAAAATATTTTAAACTTTTGCAACAATTTCATCTTTTGTTACAAAATATTTTAAAATTTTGTAACAAAACACTGGTTCGTTACAAAAGCCAATATAATTTGTAACAAAAAATCAAGTCGTTACAAAATATCAAAACGTTTTGTAACAAATTGTATTGTTGTTACAAAACATTATTATTATGTAACAATTACTAATTTTTGTTCCAAAAAAATAATTTTTTGTAACAATTTTAAATTTGTTACAAAATTTTTGTTACAAATGTCTCATTTTCTTGTAATGACATCACCTGAAGAGCCATCAATGAAAACCCAAAAAAAAAAATTTAACTTCAACTACACACTGTATTTCTAACCTTGTTGATGCTGACGATGATGATATCCTCTGGTTCACCAACTTCCTACGATTGGCATCCTTCCTTCTCCTGCCAATGAGCTCAGAAAAGCACTAACCAGAACGTGCCCTAGTGTGACAGCATTCTCTGGACGAAAGGGAGAAGAAACGTTTGAAGAGAAGTAGAAGAAAGACTAACAAATGATAAACCCTTTTCCCAAGCAACCTTTCAAATCCTCTCTATCATAAAACGACACCGTTCTGATTCATCCACCCCCTCCAAGCAAAACGACGTCGTTCGGGTGGCCTACGTAGAGGTGGAATCGCCAGCTCAGCGCTCCGGCTGCTGAGTCATGCTGCAATTGGGTGGAAGGACCAGGATTTCGCATGGAGTTCAAATTGGAAGGTGCATTTAGAGTATTTGAAAACTGAGGGACAATATTGGTGCACAGGCCCGATTTATAATTTCGAATTTAAAATTTAAGATAATAATAATAATAATTTTAAAAAAATTGGCTGATGTTAGTTAAAAAAAAGTTAGTTACTTAATATTATTCTTTTGTTTTTAATCAAATATCTTAAAACAAAGAGAAGTAATAATAATGAAAAATAAATAAATAAAACTATGTATAAATTACCTATTAAAGATGTGATGAAGCCATGTTACTTTGATCCCATAGCATTGTCATACCCTTCGTAAGGAAAACATTTCCCTACTCTCTTTCGGTCTTTCTTTCTTTCTTTTTTATTTAAAAATTTTGCTACGAGTACTTGTTAACAACTTAACATACTCTACAATACAATAAGTTACCATATATTCGATGTATAAAAGCTTTACAATGCAATTTCTTTAATAAAAATGGTTGACCTTGGAAACCTTACAAATTAAAATGCAGCAAAAGATCTCTCTTTGTATTGGATTTACATATGTTTAAAAATGCGATTGGCCAGGCTTGCATGGATATATGATATGAGACGTTTATATAACGTAAGGTCGGTCCTAGGTTAGACATGGAAATCTTGGAACATGGATTAAGGACGAAGAAACTAGTGGGTCCCATCATATATCACCTTCCAAGAATGTATGCCCATACAATATAAGCTAAGCAGTAGTAATGACCAAGGAGGTCTGGAGATGTATTTTGACACTATCTCACCTTAAATTTGCCAAACAATTTGAACTTAACTTTAATGCATTGAGTATATGTATAACATATATTTTTATAGAGGAGCGCTAGAGGGCAGCAACTTTTGTGTTTTGTAACCATTAATTTGGCCATCAATAGTGATTTTAATGGTGTGAGATTACATCTAATGGTGGGAGATCACTTACTTTTTTTTTAATGATTAAGTGTTGGCCACAAAATACAAAAGTTGCTGACCCCTAAACCTTCTCATTTTTATATATGGGGAAGTTTAACTTGTACCATTTTAATTAATTAATTCATATATTACGTTACTAAGGAGACCATGGGATAGATTATTACCTCTTTGTACGTTGTAGATAGCTAAAGAATTACCTCCTGCATTCACATCAATTCTTTCGTATTTATCATTAAATTTTTCACATGAAGATTGAGACCGTGCATGTAGTAATGGTGACAGTTTATTTCCTACAGTATCTTCTAATCTGATATATTAAAAATTAATCTATCATAGATCTGAGCTCTATTTAAAGATCTGTTACTGGCTATGAGTTGCTGCATAAGACGGGATTTGAATCTCCGACCCTAGTTTAAACGGACGAATAATTTGACTATTTAGCCAACCCAAATTAGTTGCTGGCAACACTAGCATGGCAGATTTCTTGAGTCTGATTTTTGGACTAGCGCACCTTCATACCCACACCAGGGCCCAATCTTGACCAGAAGATCAACTCTGTTTACCACACCAATGGAGGAAATACAAGTCACGAAGAGCTAGCCTAATTTTAGGATTTTGGATTTCAAAATTTGAACTTTTTCTTTTTAATATTGTATTACTAGAGGTGAAATCCTTCGTCATGAACCAAACTGTGTGTTGAACACAACTATGGCCATTTACAAAACGTCAATGACGTTTTGTGTTTCTTCAATTAAAATAATATTTTTTTAACAAAACGTCAGTGACGTTTTGTGTTTTAATAATTAAAATAATTTTTTTTATTGCAAAACGTTAGTGACATTTTGTGCTACTACCACAACCCTGTAGAACACCAAAATCATCAAATATTTTTGTATTTCACATTAAAATTATCCATATATAAAAATTTTAGCCTCAAAATTTCTCTCTTTTTTTTACTTTTTAAAATTTCTACACTTTAGTTAATTTTCTTTTAGTTTATGCAGAGTCAATACCTTGCACAGTAAGCTAGCTAACAAAGTTAACTGTCCTAGACTCTTAGCTAGTCGTAACATTTTCTTCTAAACTGATTTTGATCACTAGAATCTACTCTTATAAACAACCAAAAAAGAAAGAAAGAATGAAAGAAAAAGGAAGGATTTGTAACTTTAAGAACCAACAAAATAAACAAAAATATAAAACTAAAGTGACCACTCAAAAAAAAAAAAAAGCTATAGAATCAACTTGGAAAAAAAAAAAAAAAGGAACTCAATGCAAATGAAAGTAATTACTAGCTGTTCTATTTCTACCAAACGAAATAAAAAAAAAAAATAAAAATAAAGAGGACACATGCAAATGTTGTAAAAATTATTAGGCTTAAAAGTGCAAGTCCCCGACCTTCATTTTGCCTTCATGTAATCGCATATAATAACGACATCCTAGAAACAGCAGAACTCGAAAATTTGGTAGGGTCCCCCCAAAGTCTAGTTTTCCTTCCATACTGTCCATTCTATCCCCCACTAAAATCCATAAACTATTTCTTGCTATCCACTGAATATCCTTGTTTTCTCTCCAAATATTTGTGATGTCCATCTCTGCTCCGAAATTAAGGTCTTTTTTTTTATTACATTGACAATAATTAAATTTAAACTTCAATTCTTACGCATGAATGAACGATATCTGATTTTGCCTCAAGTGAATCGGTTATCTGAACCTATCCAAACCAATTTAATTGACTGGTTTACTCCGATACACTACACGTTAACCAACTAAACTTCAAATAAACCATCCACCCAAAACACGAATCAAACAAATCAATAAATACTCAGGGAGTTTCTAAAGAAAACTACAATATATTATTTCTCATTTAGTGTAAAGATATATTTACACAAAGGGCCATGAACTAGTGTCACATTTCTTAATATCATTCTTCGTTTTGAACATCACTTGCATCACTTGCCTTCACAAATCGTCCTTTCACCCTTTTTCTCGTATCAGCCCTCGCTTTTCTCGATTCATAGCGAATGTGCTTATCGTACCTGCACAAAATTAAATTCCTGTCTTTTGAGATGAAAAAAAATGTGATATTTCCAAAAATAAAATAAAGGACATGCTTTAAAACATACTGAGGCCTGAGGGTCAAAAATCAAAATAGACAGTGCTTTATGTATAAGTGTGTAACTGGAAATCGATTGAATTTTCAGTATTGATTGACAGAAGTGTGCCGTAGCATGGGATCCACCAGTTAATAAGCAGTTAAGCACAATAAAAACGTGTACCGTAGCATGGGCTCCACCATTTGCTGGGCAAAACAAATTTTTTGGAGCATTCAAAGCTAAGGGTGTAGAAGTAGAAAGTAGATGAGTGAGTAAATCCTCTCAATTTTTTTTCCTTCAATTGAAGGTATAAATAAAGTGTGATTTTTAATTATATTATTTTCTCTTTCATGTTTTTTCTTAGTCTCACTTATAAACTGTATAGTGAAAAATCACACTTTACACCCTCAAGTGAAGTTAAAAAAAGAGAAGATCCAATTCTGGTGAATAGGTGATTAATAGTGAGTGATAAGGTGGATACTTCAATGATGATGTCTTCACATAAAATCACATTGTGAACTATTAGATGAATTGACATGTTTGACTAAATATATTTGATTGAACCATCTAACTATTTATAATGTGATCTTCATGTGAAGACATCATCATTGATGTATCTACCGACTGATAAAGTTGGTGTCCAAGTAGAAACACGTTTTAAATGTGCAGAAAACAATATATTATAAAATGAATTATACCTTCGAGTTTTCTTCTTTTCCTTGTAGCGTAACATGGCATCCCCTCTATTTTTAGTCAGCTCTTCAAAGTTAACCTTGTCCTTTATGGTGCTAACATTTTCACTCCCACTCACGAGATGCTCCATGTATGCGGCATTGTTGGTGCTACTGTATGTTATGGGTTCAACCAATTTGGACTCTGATGATAATCCACCTCTAGGTTTCTTGTTGCTTTCTTCGTTCTTCATCACATGGTTTGAAGACGACTGATCCGATTGATTCTGAAAATTTTTCATAAAAAGAAAAAAAAATAATTGATTCATTACTCTCTCTCGGCGATATATGGGGCAATAATGAATGACAAAAACCAGGTAAAAGCCCAAGTTTCATGTAAATTGATTAGTTAGCAAGCTCACTTCAATTTCAGCTCCCAATTCATGAAATCAATAAAGTTGCAAGCCAAACACTGCCATCTGGAATAGGGTTTACAGAGTCACAGCATATTAATACTATCATTACATGACTATTTTTAAAGTACCATCTCAAGCTGAGAAAGTGAAGTAGAATTAAATTTGTGACATCACAATCGATCTGCTGTTGTGTGTGCTTGTAGTGTATATAGCTTATAGGTTAAAAATAGGGAACATCACAATGCAACTTGCAAGACTTTCAGTGCATCTACAGCAATAAAATCATGTCATCCTCCATTGTCCCTCCCCATGTGAACTCTGGAGTAGGTACACTTCAAATGAAAGCTCTAAAGGCCCACAATTTTGTCAGTGTGTTTAGATTTCAAAGCCATAAGCCCACATGTACTGCAACTTTCACTTTCAATGTTGATTTTATTTTATCTTTTTCAATTTTAATTTGGTGCAACATTTGGATTCATTATGATTAAACTCAGTCAAAATCTCAGAATCTAGCATATACATCAGTATAGGAAGACAAGAACCAATACAGTATTTGGTCAAGCTCAAGCATCTTCCACATTAGTGAACCCAACCAAATGAAGCTCAGCAGGTCTTTACAGTTCAAAGTCATTTCATTGCATTTCCATAAAAACCGCAATTCAGTGGACTCCTCTAGCAACCCGCATGAGTAAAGACAAATATAAAACTATGCATAAAATGAAAATCATTCAGTGCAAATAATAACTTACATTTCTTGATAGAATATCATCAATTGTTGAGGAGTTGATATTGTGCACATCTTGCAATGTTTTTGGAATCACTAATGAAGCTTCATCTAGATTATCAAATGACATCATTCCTGCTTCACTGCAATCTCTTGATTTTTGTAACTGAAAATCCCATACCTGCAGGGAGGGAAAACGTAATGTATAGCACTAATTAGCATATATTTCATCCCTAAAATCCATTCATTCCATGTTTACACACACCAATACATAGTACTCCACAGTAAGTTTGATTATAAGCACAAAATATAAAAATGCCCCTAACTTAAGGGGAAGGCATAAAATTCAAATACAATTAAAGAGAAGCAATGAAAGAGTATACTTTCAATGATTTGCAGATCAGATTTACAGATTTACAGTTTTACAAAGAGCTTAAGGCTATTCTTACCTATAATTTTTTACCTCAAGTTGAAGCATAAAGAAGCTTTGAGATAGTTAGCATAATGAAAATGCATGATGGTAAAAGTATAAAGGGACTTGATCAAGAAACTTTGTTGTCAAATTTCAAGCTTAAATATCATCATGTAAAGGAAACCCTACAATCAACTACCTATTTTGGCAATCATTGGGGTGACCATTGACTAAATAAAATTTAAGCTTGAACGAAACGATCATTTAGAAAAGTATCAAAGTAAATGACAACGAAAGGTTAGCAGGCCTAGTTGTCCAAGTAATCAAGATTGACTAAGAAAACCCACCCATTCAAAATTAAAGTAAACTGAAACTCTAACACTAATAATTTTGAAACAGACTAATAAACTAGTTCGTCATGTTATTTCATATTAATACAAACACTCATCCTAAATACACACTAAGGCACTATGACACGTCTCAAATACAGAAAAGGCTATAAACCCAGATCTCTATTTTGTCAACTCTATCCATCCAGCCTTGCAGCTTGAAGCCATCATTACCCATTAATTTTTTCCCCCCCAGTTATAACCAAACCTTCAAAAACAAATAATTAAATTTAATTTAATAATAATAATACAAAAGCTTGAAATTCTATAAAACAATGGAATCAGGCACGCGAACCGAATCTTAAAGTAGTTATTAACAGAACAAATTGATCTTTCAACTTCAAATTGACTGATTCGACCTTCATTCTTAATCCTGAATTACCCTTCCCTATACGTTTTTTGTTATTCTTTGACACCAAAATCTGATAACATGATTCATATACTCTAAAAGAAAGAAAGAAAGAAAGAAATCGAAACCTGAGGAGGCTGATACGCAGGATTGCAATTATTCCAGAGAAGATCCCCTTCACTGCCGCAATCATTTCTCTTCACGCTTCCGCCATCAGAAGGCAGCATCAACAAAGAAGTGAACGGCGTTTGTTCCATCAACAACTCATCATCGTTATTCTTGTTATTGTTGTTACGATTCGCACTCCTCTTATTGTTACTAAAACTGTTACAAGTATTCAATTCACCCTTCTCCTCAGCACCCTGAACGCACGGCGGCGTATCAGGGCACAATCCAGCTTCAACTTCTTCGTTTCGATCCGCCGCCGTGCCGTTCCTTCTCGCCATCTCCAGCACCTGCTCATACACCTTGTCCTTCACGATCGGCACAACCGGACCTTTAATCTCGTCGAATCCAGATGTGTTACCGGAGCCGCCGTTGCAGTTGGAGTTGAACTTGAGCTCGATCCCTAAGGCGGCGGCGATTTCGAGGGCGGGGGGACAGCCGGAGAAGCCATGGAGGCGGTGGCGGGCGTGGAGGGAGATGGCGACGGAGGAACTGTTGTGTGCGTCGGAGTCGCAGTCGTTGCAGAGGACGAGATTGTCGGTGGCGCATCGCACGGCGGCAGGTTCGTTGCGGCAGTTATCGCAAATCTGAGAGCGCACGTGCTTGAGTGAGAGGGCGTTGGCGGAGTGCACGTGCTGGTCACATGAGATGCAGAGCTTGGCAGAGTCGGCGCGGCAAAAGAGAACTGCCGTTTTGGAGTCGCAGTAGTCGCACGGTAACAACATCATCACGATGATGCTCTCTGCGTTTTGGAATATTAGGTACCGTTTTGATGATCAAAGAGAATATAGAACTATAGAAGGACTAAAATGAGAAAAGAAAGAGAGGTTTGGAGAAGGGAATTACTGAATTAGGGAAGAGAAGTGAGAGGTTGGGTGTTGTAAGAGAGAGAGAGTATAGTGTAGTAGTAAAGAATAGAGTAGAATAGTGGGGATATAGAATTGATTATGATGAAAGTGCACATGATAAGCATGGGAAGGTGCAGACGCAATCTGGAGGATATGAATGCGACGGGTGTGGGGTACACAGCGGGAAGATATCTTCGCTTTTTGTACCTAGCTGGCGACCCTTACGATGTACATCTGCAACTCTCTCTTTTGCCATTTACAGCTCCTAATACTCCTTTCTTCTCCTTAATTATTCCTATAATCTAAAAATGAAATAAATCTCATCATAAAAAAATGGAAAAGTATATCGAACCAAAAGCTGATTAGCCAAAAAATAAACAAAACCGTTTAATTAGAATCATTTTTTGAATAATCTGTTTGAAAACTGTTCTTGAGATCAGGAAACACAAATCAAAACCCAATTTTTTATGGAATCCAAACACATTTTGGCTGATTTTTGGCTGATATGTTTTTGGTTCCTAGTTGTTCTCTTAAAAATAAAACTGTATACACTTTACTGCACTGTACACTTAATCAACAAATGGTGAAACCTTTTATCCTGCTACAATTCACATGTGATCTTTTTTATAGTTTCGCCATAAATCGATGTAGTCACGTGGGCTTACTCAATAAATTGTAAAACGGTAAAACCTCTACATCTTTAACGTCTTATTCTTATGTGTTAATAAGTAATTGAATAAAAATTATCAATTATGTCCTTGATTTTCAGAACGCTCATAATAATAATCTTAATTTTTATTAATGACAATTATACTTTTTAAATATTTAAAAACGTTATAAATCTGTCTAACTATGAGGGAAACCTTTTTTATTAAACGAAATTTAGTGATATGACTGACGGAAATCTAACGTGATAAAAGGGAAAAAAATGTTTACTTCTCCATTTCTTTTTTATTTGAAAATGAGAAACAATATTTTCCCCAATTCTACCCAAAATCAAAATCCTAAGATGATACCATTGTCATGAGTGATAATAATCAGAAGACTCAATCAAAGAAAATTAATAGCTTTAAAAGGTTCGAAAAATCTGAGAACAAATACTACGATGGAACATGCTTCTACCGATTTAACTATTTTGACCTGAATTGATAGAATTTGCTATTGAATTTATTTGAGCAATGTTTAACTGTTTTGATGATTCGTTTGTTATTGTTGTTTTGTTAGGAAATTGTTATTTTAATACTTATTTTGTTGATTCATATTGCTGCTCTGCTAATTTATGCTGATTAGTTGCTTTTTGCCTTATGCATTGCTAGTAATGTTTCATGATGTCATTATGTGCTTTTTCGAGTTTACATTTTAAATTTTTTGGATTGTTTGGCCGGCTATTCTGATACATTTCTACTAAAGGCTGCTGATTTTTTGGTATTACTGTTGTTGAATTTGGTGAATGGGTGTTGCAAGGTCCATATTGATGCTATTTTATGTTGCTATGACTTTGTATACCACATGTTTGATTGTTTGCAAATTTGCCTCAGTTTTTTTTATTGAACATTTTAGTCACCTTCTTAAACTCATTGCTTATTCTCATCTTGTTTTACCTATTTGCATTGATGGAGTTTAAATTGGTTCTAAATTGACCAAAATTTGTGCATTTTGTATGGTTGAGGTATTTTACCTATTATTGCAAGTTTGATATACTTTACCTAATATAATCCATTTAATGCATTTTATTTATGTTTAATTGGTTGGGTTACAATAAGCATGAACTTTTCATTTTTTGATATCAATCTAGTAATATTAATGTTTAAAAGCATTGATGTTTGAACATGTTTTGTTTTAAAATTGTTCTTATTTAATACATCATCAATTGTTTGTGCTTATGCATATATGTATTGTTTATGCTTTGAATTATATGTTATAACTATCATGTAATTTAAATCCATTTTTCTTGTTTAAGCATTAAGTTAAGAATATTGCTTCTGTGCCCTTGAGTGTTGCTTATGTATACCTTTGCTTTATTTCTGTAGGATTACATTTCACATTCCCTCTTCCTCGACTCTTTTACAGGATAACCGACAGAAAAGGGAAGGAAAAGTGAAGGTAACTGGACCAAATAAAGGGAAAATGAGTAGGCAAACCGCTGAAACAGCGGATGAGCCACAATATAAGAGACCGGTCAGTGGGAGAGATAAGATGAATTAGAGAACACCTCTTATTGACCCGTTTAAGTTCTCAAACCGCTGCTCCGAACTAAAGTTTCTAGAGTTTCAAAAGAGGATCCTCCACGTCGAGAGAAAGCTACAGATACTCACCGATCTAAGGAAGTTTACTGATGATAGAATTGATAAGTGGGAATGGAATTCCTTGACAGAGAGCTTGTGGAGATAAATGCATCGTGGGTCCGTAAATTCTATGCAAACTACTACACGGGACCCTCGATGCAGTTTATCTTTGAGGCAAGCAAGTTTTGGTAACAAAGGAGATCCTCTAGGAGATCCTTCAGATTCCGCCTAAGCCTAGAAGAAAGGATGCATATGAGAAGGCGGAGGAGGATCAGAAAATGTTGAAGTTTGACTGGGACAAGGTTTTGAGTGCGATAACTCAACCTAGTAGCCAGTGGATGTTCGGTACTCAAAAATCAGGGCCCACTACTATTGCCATCAAGTACTTAACCATTGCGGCCCACCTTTGGCAATAGATCCTCTCCAATTATTGCATGCTGAGCACTCATGAGACTAAGATCACGACTGGCATGGCTATTCTCATTTGATGCATTTTGGAGGGTAAACAATTGTACCTTCCAAGACTTATCAGAAAGTACATAGGACGGGCTCACACCATTAGCAACCTGGCTTTTCCATGCTTGATTACCCAGTTGGCTCTATAGGCTGGGATTGTGTGGGAAGATGCTGACGAGAGACCTACCATTGTCTAGAATAAGAGAGTAATACCATATGGGGATTGGTACAAGTCTCAACCAGACACTTCATCAGCACCAGCACCTGAGCCATAGCAGCCAGCAGTACCACCACCACCATCCTCTCAGCCGATACATTGCTATGAGAATATCAAGATGCAGAATAGGGACTGAGACTCGATGATTGAGGAGAATAGGGACTGGGATTCGATGATTGAGGAGCTAGACACTCCCTCGAAGCAGAGCGGAGATGAGTAGAGCTCTGTGATCATATTGACTGCACGGTGCAGAATAGGGACTAGGACTCGATGATTGAGGAGCTGGACACTCCCTCAAAGCAGAGCGGAGGAGAATAGGGACTGGGACTCGATGATTGAGGAGCTGGACACTCCTTCAGAGCAAAGCGAAGATGAGGATCTACCAGCTGAAGGTGGAGATGAGTAGAGCTCCGTGATAATATTGACTGCCGTACAAGGCTTAAGTGTAGGGGGAGTGAGTAAATCAACTGTTGGGTGAAAAATTTTTTCTTCCAAATACTTGTATTTGTTGGGCCACCGTGGGGAGCTCTCGACCACCGGGAAGATTTCGAGGAGGAATCAAGTGAGAGAACATAAGATGAGAAGACACCACATCCAACTCAAAACCTTAAAGTAGTAAGTTAATAGATCTCACATCTTACAAACTCCTCACTCTTCCTTACTTTCTTTGATGTGGGACTAACTTTCATACACTACTCACACTTGCAACATTAACAGTATTTTTTTATTATGTTTTTTGGATATTTGCTAGTATTTTGCTATTTTGAGTACTTTTAGTTAATTCAATTGGTTTGTATATAACCTAGTTATCTTTCTAGTTTTACTTTTAGTTATTGCATTTTTTATTTTAGTTTGTATATATTTAGATATCTATTCTAGTTTAGCATATTTTTCTCTCTTTAATATAGTTTGTACATATATATTTTTAGCTTTTAGTTGTGATTGGATAATGTGGATAATAGGACATAGTTCATTTTTCTAGGTGTACATGATAATTTGGAATGGTAGAGAATAGGAAAAAGAACTTAGAATTTTTTATTTTCATCCAACCACATCATACATATATACATAATAAATTTGGTCAAAGTAAAAAATTTCCAAGTCAATTTTTTTATAGGGCATCCCATTGATTTGAGTTGGAACTTTTTATTGAACTTGCTTGAAAAATAATTGTGGAACATAGATTAGAGCTAGAACACACAACCAAGTGAGATTTGAGCTTTAATGTGTGGTTATATTATTTCAACCACTATTTTATTCTTGTGTATTTTTCTCTCTATAATTGTGATCTTTGACTTGTTTAATTCTTTATTTCTATTATTTTGTGTATGAATGCATTTATATGATTGATGCCATTATTTTATTTTAGCTCACTTACCCAAATGGTCTTACCCTTTTATTTACCTTTGTTAACCAATTTTCAGCCTTATTAATTCCTATTGTTTTTAATTTTAGCACATCACAACCCTAAGTAAAAAATCATGAATGTCTCAAATTGAATCTTTGATTAGCTTAGACGAGTAGGTGTTGCATGATCTAAAAAAATAAATAAATCCTGACGTAAAAAATATCATTTATGTATCGTATTTTAATTTGTTAGAATATAGTTTATTGGATCTTGGGTATCTAGTATATATAGTTCTGGGCTGGACTGAACTTTTTCTTCTTCATCTGTTGGTTCTGCTTTTATTATTTTTAGAGAATTATGGATCTCTTCTTCTGAGATGGCCGCTGTAAGGGCAGCCATCATTTATTTTTTATGGGCTAAAAAGCAAGTCTCTTTTTCGTATGATATTTTTTTGAACCCTAAACTGTGGCTTGGGGGTTCTGCTCTTTTTTGGGATATAGTCATCCAATTATCAATTGTCCTTTTACTAATTAGGTTAAGGTCAAATTTATTCCACCATTTTACTTTTATGTTTCGAGTTTAATATTGCACGCTTAGAGTGTCTTCATATCCTGCGGAATCATATTCTCAGGTCATTATCCAGCATATTTTCATAGTGGGAAAGAAGAAAATCAACTTACATCCATCCAAAAATAATGTTTTATTTTTGAAATATTCATAAGTGATATTAGCATTTTTGAAAAAATTGCTTCTATTGGTCCAAACTCTTGAAACTATACTTATAACCATTTAAAAAACTGTAGAAAATTTTTTTGAGGAACTATATGAACCAAGAGTGTGGATTTAGAAAAAGATACAGGGTGTTCCACCAGACATCTTGTAATCATAATAGAAATAGTGTTGCGGCTCAAATTTTTTAGTAAAACTTTCACAATGAAATGGAGGTCTTTCCCATTCTGATGGGGTTATTACTTTCATAATCTTAATTTTGGAGTATATTATATCTTTTGTGGTTGGGTCTTTATTGTGAATTAATTCAATGGATCATGTGTCTACTAGAATAAATTCATAAAAGGTTCGGGTTTTTTGGATATTTATCGGAGGGTAATGAAAAGTATTTGAAAAAACTGTTTTATAAAAGGGTTCTTCTATCCATCTTAAACCATTCTTTTTCTAAAGCCATTTTTTTAGAGGTATACGTTTTTCATGGTAAGGATGTTCTTCAGATAATGGTTTAGTTTTGAACAAATTAGATGATTGTAATAATATATATCTATTAACTGTAGAAATTTCATATAAGCTCTTAGTTGATACTGATGATTTTTCGCTTTTAACAACCTGTGACATTGTCAAAGGTTTAATGGTTAATTGTTTGACTTGTATTAAAGTTGCTGGTTGATCAAGTGGTTGACCATAATCTTCACTGCTTGCTTGTTTCTTGCTTATTTCTACCTTACAAAAATTCTCTTGTTAGAAAATCAGGTAATACATTTGATTCACCTTTAATATGTTCAATAGTAAAATCAAAGCATGATAATATAGCTTGCCATCTAGTAAATATTTGTTTAGAAACTAAATTTTTAACATTGTTTTTTAATACGTTAGGAGCTGTTTTACAATCAGTCCTGATCAAGAAGGTCTTATTAAACAAGTCTTCTTGAAAACGTAAAACACATAGGACAATGGCTAATATTTCTTTCTTAATAGTAGCATAATTTCTCTGGGCTGAATTTCATACACCAGAATGATATTTAACTATTTATTCTTTTGAGGAGTTTGGAAGAACTTGTTTAAATATTCCTCCATACCCTAGTTCTGAGGCATCCGTTCCGTTTCTACGATGAGACTTGCCTTAGGATCTGGTATACTCAAACAAGAGATTTCTTTTACTATAGTTTTAATTTTTTGAACTATTTTGGACATGTCTTCTGTCCAAGGAGGAGGTTGTTTTCTTAATCTTTTATATAAAGGTTCACATACATAAAGTTCTTATTCCTGGTAAAAATTTGGCTATGTAATTAAAACATCCTAAGAATCTTTGTAGTTATTTTTTGTCAATAATTTCATTTGAAAATTTTCCTACAATTCAACAGATCTTTTAATCGAAGTAATTGTTCGTTGAAAAATTTTATACCCTAAAAACCTTACTCTTGTTATAAATATTTTCATTTTTTTCAGATAAGACAAGACCGTTTTCTTTTATAATATTAATGAATTTTTCTAGGTATTGAATATGTTGGTTTATTCCTTTAGAGTATATAAGTACGTCGTCTAGACTATGGTAAAATCTACATGAGTAAAAAATATTATTCATAACTTCTTGAAATTCGCTTGGTGCATTTTTTAATCATTTGGGTATTACATTCCATTCATAATTTTCAAAGGGTACTATAAAAGTTGTTTTATATCTGTCTTCTTCTTTTACTGATATTTGATAGTATCCAGATTTTAAATCAAATTTAGAAAATATAGTAGCCTTTCTTAATCTTTTAATTAAGTCATTTTTGTTGGGTAAGGAATATCTTATCCAATTTAAGACTTTATTTAAAGGCTTATAATTAATTACTAACCTTGGAGCTCTTCTTTCGATTTCTGAGACTTTTATTACATAAAATCCTGTGCAGCTCCATGGAGATTTTGATGGTTTGATTAGTCCTTTGTCTAAGTATTCCTCGATTTCTTTTTTACAATATGCCAAGAATTTCTTGTTTATTTGTATTGGTTTTGCTTTAGTGGGGATATCTTTTTCATTAAAATCATCTTCATATGGTAAGGATATTTCATGTAATTTTCTATAAAAATGAAAAGATTTTGGATTTAGGCTACACAACTCCTTTTTAATCCTATCTTCTATCCCTTTTATTACGGTTTGAATTTTTTTTTATTTTCTAACTGCTATTCTATTCTCTTATATACAATTTATTAGTTCAGAAAATTAATTTGTTTTTTTTCTTTCTATTATATTAATTTGGGAGATAGTCACTTGTTGTAATAAATTTAGTTTTCTCCTCTTAGATTTTTGTATAAATTCAAATAGGATGGACTAATTTAGTATACAATAAGTGGTTACTCTATCTACATCTACCTTAAAAGGGGTACAGTAAAAGAGTGAAAGAGTTTCCTAATATAGATGTTGGGATATTCTTTTTGTCAGAAAAAAGGTAGTTAAAAAGCATATTTTTCCTTTACAAATTTTTGCTTTACAAGTCTTATAGTTTATAATCATTCTATTATTTTCTACTTTGACAATAGTTTCAGTTGTTTTTTCATAGTACTTAATAGGTATTAACCTTTTCTGGATATAGTTTACATTTGCTCCTGAGTCTACCATAACTATAAACTCAAATTTCTCTTTTCCGATCATTATGACTATAGGGGTATACCATTTCTAGTTAATTAGTAACGTTAATTAATTAATATATTTATTTGCGGTTATGACTTCTTCTTCTTCCTCCTCTATTAATTCTAATCGTTCTTTTTCCTTTTGTGACTTTACTATGTTTTTTCCTTCTAACTTTAGTACTCTATAGTCAAGAAAGATATCTTGTTGTTTTAATTCAGAAATTTCGAGTTTCAACATTTTTATTTCTTGTAAATATTTTAAAGAAGTCTCTTTCTTAGGAGTTCTAAACCTGTTATATATCTCTTTAATTTCTACTGGTCTTATTTCTTCTTTGACTTTTTCTTCTTTCTTAATCAGATCTTTTAAAGGAAAATCTTCTGATTTATCTATTATAGACATTAAAGTGCTCGTTTGTTCTCTGGCTAATGTATTGATTGACTTTTCTTGGGTTCTCGTAATTATATTTAAGGATTTTATACAATTATCACAGTTACATATTTCTGGTCCTAAACACGAGTCTTCTTCTTCTATTTCAGAAGAACGCGAGGAAGATGGTATATCTAACTATTGTATAAAATTACCTGAATCATCAGAAGAATATTCTTTTTCTGTTTCGATTTCTGATTCACTATCAATTAGTATAGCAGCTAAAGCTTTTCTTACTTCTTTATTACTAATTTTGTTTATTTTTTCTTCTGTTCTGCAGTTATTAGCGTAATGACATGGTTTTTTACATTAACAACAGACTATATGTATCTTGTCACTTTTCTTTTTACTATTCCAATTTTGTTTTTTTTCTGTAGTTTTCTTTTAGCTTATTTCCTGTTGTATAAGGTTCTCTCAATTGATACGTATACCTATTCCCATAATTCTTTATATTTCTTTTCTTAATGATCCTATTTTGGTTGTTAGGTGCTTTTTTGGTTGTAATGTCATATTGTTGGCAAAAGTTTCTTAATTCTCGCTTACTACTCATACTTTCTTTTCTTATTTTCTCTTGTAATCTGGTGTCAATGCATATCTCTACTCCAGTTTGTACTACTATATTATGTATTTGGCCAAAGTTAGGCCTTCATATGGTAATTGAGTACCGAATAGAGATTGTACTTTTTGTAAAACTTTTTCTGAAAAGAGTTTGGATAAAGCTGCTATAAATCTTTCTTTCCAAAAAGGGACTACTGCATCAGCTCTCATCATAACTTTGGAGATGAAGACATCTTTATACCACCTTTAGTCAGACATGGTGGGACATCGTAAGTTCATTAGTTGAGTTCATATTCTGTCTTAAAAATATTTGGGTCTCCTAGAAAGTTTTTTATGATTGTAAAGATTAAGGTTGCTATGCCGTCTGGTGCTTGGTCTTCTAGTTTTACACTACTTAAAATTAATTCTTTTCTGGTAAGGTTAAAAAATTATCCCTCCATCCTTTTAATTGTCCTGTGAACCCTTGGGTGATCATGACTGCTGCTTCTCTATCAGTAGCTCGTTTTGCCTTATAAGCAGTTGCCGCCATAGTCATGCTACACATCAGGTCTAAAGTGGCTTGTTTACTTAATCTGTCTAAATTTCATTCTACTAAATCAGATCCCGTAAAACTGTTTCGTACTAGTTGTGTTCTTTCTTCAAGGCTTACATCAGCTGGGGTTGGTCTTGGATAATAATTTCTTAGTTTTGGATAATACTGATTCTTATGTGTCATCTTGTTAATTTCTATTGTATTAATAGTTATTTTTCCTTGACTTATAGACTTAAATTTTTTCTTTAGCTCATCAATGTCTGTGTCCACATTTGTTCTTAGTTTAATTGCATCAGGACTTTGAAACTTATATATAGGTTTTTCTATAGGCTTAATTTGCTCATATTTATGTTCAATTCTTTCTATCTGATTTTTCATAATATCTAGGACTGTATTAGTGTAGTTAAGTTGTTGATGTACTTTTTTAATGTCTCTTTTGTCTATACTCCCTTCTATTCCACTATCTTTATATGGGGTGGTTTCTAGTTCTAAATTGTGTGCTATCTGTAGTTTTATAGTTTCTTTTAGTGGATATTGGGATTCTACCATTTGTCTTGTGCTAGTTTTCTAAATAATGGTTGTTTTACTTAAAGGACAAAACTCTTTCTTGAAATATAGATTGATTTTATTTTTTATTAAGTAATCATAAATTTTTTTTCTTATTTCTATGGTTTCTCTTTCAGAATATCTAGTAAAATACCATTTTCTTAATTATGTATTATATTTTGCATTAAAATCTTTACTAATTCAATTTTTATCAATCTCAAAAAGTTCTTTTATTATAACTCCTAGAATTTGAGAGGCAGTTGGTGAGTAATTATTTTCTATCCCATATAAAGGAGTTGCTATATTTGGTCTATTGTTATTTATTCCTATAACTTCTTTGTTTATAACGAAATTATCTATAGAGTGTCTAGGAGAAATCTCTTCCTTATTCTGGTAGTTCAGTATTCTGACTGATTATTATCTATTCATTCTTAGTCTAATGTTCAGACCTTCTCTAATGATTTCTCTAATTACTGTGTTTTCTATTCTTTCTTCTTCTACTACATCTTCTAAAATCCATTCTTCAGGGACATTCTTCATTAGTTCTTTATGATGGAATTTTTTAGGTGTTTGAACAAAAGACCTTCATAAATTAACATGAATAATAATTGTTTTGTCTTTTGATGATTCTCTTCTAGCCCTAAAATTATAATTTACCCTTGTAATTTTGTAATATATTCTATAAATTACTTCAAAAGGATCATATTTTTCATTAATAATGTCTTTAGGTGTTTTAATATATAATTTAAGATCTTGAGAGGTATTTTCATTTTTAAGACTCATGAAAAAATTTGGATAACAATTAAAAAATACTGGACCATTATAACAAGTGTAAGAACCGCAACTAATCAATCAGTTAATTAAGTGATTATATTTCCCGAAATAGATTCTGAAAAGTTAGAGTGAGAATTAGAGGATTTAAGTATGATTTTTGGACCCAGTGGGTCTTTCTGAGTCAGAAAATGTGTTTTCTGCGAAAAACTGTGAAAAAGCACGAACCGGCAGTTGAACTGGTTGAACCGGTTCAAGTCTGCCCGGTACCGCACGAGAAAAAGTGAAAACCATTAAAAACCTTAGAAAAATATTAGAAATGGAAAACTGGATGTTAATTTTAAAGGTTTGGCCCGAAGTTGGGCCAAGCGGGCTAAAAATGCTAACGGGTTGGACCGGGCCCAAGTTGGGCCCAAGCCCAACATATAAAAGGCTCATTTAGCGAACCAAACCAGCCACAACACCAGTTAAACATAACACACAGAGCAGAAAAGAAAGGGGAAGAGAGGAAGAAGAAACACTATTCACCATCTTCTTCTCTAGCTCATATCTTGAGCTACGGAGCTCTAATCGCCGCACCGTTTGCGGCTACGCATTCCTTTTGAAGAGCTCTACAAAACCCACCTAAGAAAGTAGTAAGGTAACCACGAAATTCTCTCAATTATTCTCTCCAAAATTTCGAGTATTAGGGCTTTGGGTTAAATAAGTTTTTGTGATTTTGGATGTTTAGGTTTGCTCTAATCCTTGCTTAGCATTGGATTTTTGCTATCACATCTGTTGGAAAAGGTAAGAGCTATTAAACCCTTGTAAAATTTCAAGTTTGATAAACCCTAGGTTGAATTATTGTGAATTATGTGTGTTATAGCTTGAAGTGGTGAGTATTTGAACTTGTTGGAGCTTATTGGTGATTGTTGGTGGCTTGGATTGTGTTGGAAAGACTAGCTTGTGTCCAACTTTGGGTTAAGGGCATATTGGGAATTGGCCAAGGTATGGTTTCGATTTCCTCTATGTAGTATATAATATTCATGGACACTTAGGTTAGTGACCCATAGGATAGGTTTGGAAATTGTATGTTGTTGATGATTGTTTGTGTTGATGAGGTATAATGAATTGATGTGTTGTTGTGATTAAATGATGAATTTGAAATATAATGGATTTACATGAATGAATATTGTTAATTATGAATAGGAAGCATGGTTGAGTTGATGATGAGAATTGGTAGTGAGATAATGATGATTGGTGGATATGTTGTGTATGCGATAATTGAGGTTGGAAATAATGAAATGTGAAGGAAAATTATGGTATGATTGGTGTGATATGATACAAAAGGTAAATTTTAATGAAAAAGAAAGTTTGGAATGGTTTGGTATTGTTTTGGTTGGTTTGAGATATGAAAGTTGGAAAAATTGGTCATTTGGGAACTTTTGGTAAAAGTGGGTTTTTGGTGAACTTTGCTTGATCATAACTTATGCCTCAGTTTTCAAAATTTGATAAAATTTGTTTATAATTAAAGATCTTTGAAAACCCTTTAAATTGATATAAAGTTTGTAAAATTTGGACTTTTGTAGAGGAAGTTATGATCATTCAAAGTTGGTGTTGAAAATCTGAAATTCTGCTAAGTTGCAGAGTTTTATGATTTCTGATATGTGCGCACGAACAACCCTACAAAATTTTCAACCTGTGCGCACGCACAGGCAAGGAAATGCATTCTGTTTTCAGCGCTATCACAGCTCGTGCGCGCACATATCTAAGGAAGAATTGCAACCTGTGCGTACGCACAGCCCTGTGCGCACACGTTGGGAAGGCTAGTCTGTTGGGGGCACTGGCACAGGTTGTGCGAGTGAACGAACTTTGTAAATTTTGACACCTGTGAGTACGCACACCCCTGTGTGTACGCACACGTTTTAAAAACTCTCCAGAGCGTGCGCGGGCACACCCCTGTGCGGCCGCACACGCCCTGTTTCTCAAAATTTTCTTTGTTTTCAACTAATCTACCTTCCCAACAAGGTTATAAGCTTCTCTAACACCATTTTTAGACTCTTGGGCCTAGTTTTGGATAGTTAAAACATGGGAAAGAATTTAATGGATTTAGATGATATTATTTGGAAAACTTAGAAAACGGAGGCTTAGGTTTCTGGCGTGCTGAGGATGGTTTGATGTCATGTAGAGGGTGATTGAGGTATGAAATGAGAAATTATGAACTGTTGATGTTCAAAAATTGAAATATGGATTAACCACTGGGGTACTGATTTGTACTGAGATTATAAGACGCTATGCGCCCGGCAGGGACAGTGGTTAATCTCGCCTGTCGAGGTAGCGGCGGCGGCTTAAGGATGGTGGTTAATCCCGCTTACGTTGAGATGTGAGGTCTGAGGCAAGAGTATCCCGCTCGCATCCCTTCGGATCTATAGAGCGTGCAGGCGCAAAACCCTGGACAGTGATCTGAGCAATATATCTCGGGGGTTCCCATTGATGATTCTGAAGGGCAACATTTCCATGGAGATGTGTCGGGTTGGTGATGAGCGGATAATTTATACACTTTTTGGCATTGTTTTTAGTATGTTTTTAGTAGAATCTAGTTACTTTAGGGATGTTTTCATTAGTTTTTATGTTAAATTCACATTTCTGGACTTTACTATGAGTTTGTGTGTTTTTCTGTGATTTCAGGTATTTTCTGGCTGAAATTGAGGGACTTGAGCAAAAATCAGATTCAGAGATTGAAGAAGGACTGCTGATGCTG
The DNA here is from genome assembly GCF_003086295.3 of Arachis hypogaea. NCBI lineage: Eukaryota > Viridiplantae > Streptophyta > Magnoliopsida > Fabales > Fabaceae > Arachis > Arachis hypogaea. Next base: position 131,214,463 of record NC_092051.1, on the reverse strand, counting down.
TTGGATTCTGACCTCCCTGCACTCAAAGTGAATTTTCTAGAGCTACAGAAATCAAAATGGTGCGCTTCCAATTGCATTGGAAAGTAGACATCCAGGGCTTACCAGAAATATATAATAGTCTATACTTTGCCCGAGTTTAGACGACGCAAACTGGCGTTCAACGCCAGCTCTCTGCCCAATTCTGGCGTCTAGCGCCAGAAACAAGTTGCAAAGTGGAGTTCAACGCCCAAACTGGCACAAAAGCTGGCGTTCAACTCCAAGAAGGACCTCTACACGTGCAACACTCAAGCTCAGCCCAAGCACACACCAAGTGGGCCCCGGAAGTGGATTTATGCATCAATTACTTACTTCTGTAAACCCTAGTAGCTAGTTTATTATAAATAGGACTTTTTACTATTGTATTAGACATCCTGAGTTTTATCTTCGGATCAAGTCTTGGTTACTCCGGTTCCCCTCTGGGGCCGAGACCAATGAACTCCATTATCACTTATGTATTTTTAACGGTAGAGTTTCTACACTCCATAGATTAAGGTGTGGAGCTCTGCTGTTCCTCAAAGATTAATGCAAAGTACTACTGTTTTTCTATTCAATTCAACTTATTCCGATTCTAAGATAGTCATTCGCACTTCAACCTGAATGTGATGAACGTGACAATCATCATCATTCCCTATGAACGCGTGCCTGACAACCACTTTCGTTCTACCTTAGATTTAATGAATATCTCTTAGATTACTAATACAGGGGACCGAGTCCGAGATATTGGGATCTTCGTGGTATAAGCTAGATTGATGGCGGCATTCAGGAGAGTCCGGAAAGTCTAAACCTTGTCCGTGGTATTTCGAGTAGGACTCTGGGATTGAATGACTGTGACGAGCTCAAAACTCGCGAATGCTGGGCATAGTGACAGACGCAAAAGGATAGTAAATCCTATTCCAGTATGATCGAGAACCTCCAGATGATTAGCCATGCAGTGACAGCGCATCGGATCATTTTCACAGAGAGGAATAGGATGCAACCATCGACAAGGGTGATGCCTCCAGACGATTAGCCGTGCTGTGACAGAGCATTTGGACCATTTTCCCGAGAGGATTGAAAGTAGCCATTGGCACCGGTGACATCCTTACACAAAGCCATCCATAGAAAGGAGTAAGACTGATTGGATGAAGACAGCAGGAAAGCAGAGGTTCAGAGGAACGAAAGCATCTCTATGCGCTTATCTGAAATTCTCACAAATGATTTACATAAGTATTTCTATCCCTTTTATTATTTAATTTCGAAAACTCCATAATTATTTTATATCCGCCTGACTGAGATTTACAAGGTGACCATAGCTTGCTTCATACCGACAATCTCTGTGGGATCGACCCTTACTCACGTAAGGTTTATTACTTGGACGACCCAGTGCACTTGCTGGTTAGTTATGCGAAGTTGTGAAGATATGTTTAGACCATAGTTCTGTGCATCCGTTTTTGGTGCCATCGCCAGGGAATCAATTTCGAACAATAATTCACAACCTGAGTAACAATTTCGCATACCAAGTTTTTGGCGCCGTTGCCGGGGATTGTTCGAGTTTGGACAACTGACGGTTCATCTTGTTGCTCAGATTGGGTAACTCTCCTTTCGTTTTCTTTTCAAAAAGTTTTCAAAAATTTTTCAAAAAAATCTTTCAAAAATTTCTCCTTTGTTTTCGAAAAAAAAAACTTTTTAAAATAAAAATATTTTCAAAAATATATTTTTCTTCAGAATTTTTAAGAATGAATTCTAGAGTTTCATGAAGCATGTTGAAGCCTGGCTGGCTGTAAAGCCATATCCAAACTCCTTTGGGATTGGTCTTCAAATAATCACCTCAATGGATGTAATTCCATACTAAAGCTTGGCTGGCTATTAAGCCATGCCTGACCCTTAGATTGGAGCTTTAGACTAAAGAGCATAAGATTCCTGAAATTCATATTAAAAATTTTGGAATCCTTATTTTTCTTATTCAAAATGATTTTCGAAAAAAATTAAAAGAAAATACAAAAAAAATCATAAAATCATAAAAATAAAAAATATTTTGTGTTTCTTGTTCGAGTCTTGAGTCAGATTTAAAGTTTGGTGTCAATTGCATGTTCATCTTGTATTTTTCGAAAAAATTCATGCATTCATAGTGTTCTTCATGATCTTCAAGTTGTTCTTGGTAAGTCTTCTTGTTTGATCTTTGCATTTGCATGTTTTGTGTCTTTTCTTGTTTTTCATATGCATTCTTGAATTCTTTATGTCTAAGCATTAAAGAATTCTAAGTTTGGTGTCTTTCATGTTTTCTTTGCATTAAAAAATTTTTCAAAAATGTGTTCTTGATGTTCATCATGATCTTCATAGTGTTCTTGGTGTTCATCTTGACATTCATAGCATTCTTGCATGCATTCATTGTTTTGATCCATAACTTTCATGCATTGCATCATTTTTCTTGTTTTTCTCTCTCATCATAAAAATTCAAAAATCAAAAAATATCTTTCCCTTTCTCTCTCTTAAAATTTCGAAAATTAGATTTGACTTTTTCAAAAATTTTTAAAATCTAGTTGTTTTCATGAGTTAAATCAAATTTTCAATTTAAAAATCTTATCTTTTTCAAAATCTTTTTCAAAAATCAAATCTTTTTCAATTTTTTTTTAGTTATTTTCGAAAATTTCAAAAATATTTTTCAAAAAAATCTTTTTCTTAATTTTACATCAAATTTTCGAAAATAACATCATCAATTAATGTTTTGATTCAAAAATTTCAAGTTTGTTACTTGCTTGTTAAGAAAGATTCAAACTTTAAGTTCTAGAATCATATCTTGTGATTTCTTGTGAATCAAGTCATTAATTGTGATTTTAAAAATCAAATCTTTTTCAAAACTAATTTCAATCATAGCTTTTCAAAAATATCTTCCTTATCTTATCTTTTTCAAAATATGATTTCAAAATATCTTTTCTAACTTCCGAACTTCTTATCTTTTCAAAATTTGTTTCAACTAACTAACTAACTTTTTGTTTGTTTCTTACCTTTTTCAAAACCACCTAACTAACTCTCTCTCTCTCTAATTTTCGAAAATATCTTCCCTCTTTTTCAAAATTTCTTCTTAATTAACTAGTTATTTTATTTTTTATTTTAATTTTTGAAAAATTACTAACTTTTTTTAAAAAAACTATTTTCGAAAATCCTCTTCATCTCACATCTCTGCTCCTATCATCACCTTTGTGTTTGGATTCTTCATTCTTCTTCACCCCTATTCTTTTTCTTCTTCTACTAACAATAAGGAACCTCTTTACTGTGACATAGAGGATTCCTCTTCCTTTCTTGTTCTCTTCTCTTTCTTATGAGCAGGAACAAAGAAAAAGGTATTTTTGTTGAAGCTGATCCAGAACCTGAAAGGACTCTGAAGAGGAAACTAAGAGAAGCTAAATTACAACAATCCAGAGACAACCTTATTGAAAATTTCGAACAAGTAAAGGAGATGGCAGTCGAACCCAACAACAATAATGCAAGGAGAATGCTTGGTGACTTTACTGTACCTAATTCCAATTTACATGGAAGAAGCATCTCCATTCCTACCATTGGAGCAAACAATTTTGAGCTGAAACCTCAGCTAGTTTCTCTGATGCAGCAGAACTACAAGTTTCATGGACTTCCATCTGAAGATCCTTTTCAGTTTTTAACTGAATTCTTGCAGATCTATGATACTGTTAAGACTAACGGAGTAGATCATGAAGTCTACAGGCTCATGCTTTTCCCTTTTGCTGCAAGAGACAGAGCTAGAATATGGTTGGACTCTCAACCCAAAGACAGCCTGAACTCTTGGGATAAGCTGGTCACGGCTTTCTTAGCCAAGTTCTTTCCTCCTCAAAAGCTGAGCAAGCTTAGAGCTGATGTTCAAACCTTCAGACAGAAAAAAGGTGAATCCCTCTATGAAGCTTGGGAAAGATACAAGCAGCTGACCAAAAAGTGTCCTTCTGACATGCTTTCAGAATGGACCATCCTGGATATATTCTATGATGGTTTATCTGAGCTATCAAAGATGTCATTGGATACTTCTGCAGGTGGATCCATTCGCCTAAAGAAAACGCCTGCAGAAGCTCAAGAACTCATTGACATGGTTGCTAATAACCAGTTTATGTACACTTCTGAGAGGAATCCTGTGAGTAATGGGACGCCTATGAAGAAGGGAATTCTTGAAATTGATACTCTGAATGCCATATTGGCTCAGAATAAAATATTGACTCAGCAAGTCAATATGATTTCTCAGAGTCTGAATGGAATGCAAGCTGCATCCAACAGTACTCAAGAGGCATCTTCTGAGGAAGAAGCTTATGATCCTGAGAACCCTGCAATAGCAGAGTTAAAATACATGGGTGAACCATATGGAAACACCTACAATCCATCATGGAGAAATCACCCAAATTTCTCATGGAAGGATCAAAAGCCTCAACAAGGCTTTAATAATGGTGGAAGAAACAGGTTTAGCAATAGCAAGCCTCTTCCATCATCCACTCAGCAACAGACAGAGAACTCTGAACAAAGCACCTCTAATTTAGCAAACTTAGCCTCTGATCTATCCAAGGCCACTGTAAGTTTCATGAATGAAACAAGGTCTTCCATTAGAAATTTGGAAGCACAAGTAGACCAGCTGAGTAAAAGGATCACTGAAATCCCTCCTAGTACTCTCCCAAGCAATACAGAAGAAAATCCAAAAGGAGAGTGCAAGGCCATTGACATAAGCACCATGGCCGAACCTGTAAGAGAAGGAGAGGACGTGAATCCCAAGGAGGAAGACCTCCTGGGACGTCCAGTGATCAATAAGGAATTTCCTTCTAAGGAACCAAAGGAATCTGAGGCTCATCTAGAGACCATAGAGATTCCATTGAACCTCCTTATGCCATTCATGAGCTCTGATGAGTATTCATCTTCTGAAGAGAATGAGGATGTCACTGAAGAGCAAGCTGCCAAGTTCCTTGGTGCAATCATGAAGCTAAATGCCAAATTATTTGGTATTGAAACTTGGGAAGATGAACCTCCCTTGTTCACCAATGAACTAAGTGATCTGGATCAACTGACATTGCCTCAGAAGAGACAGGATCCTGAAAAGTTCATAATACCTTGTACCATAGGCACCATGATCTTTAAGGCTCTTTGTGACCTTGGTTCAGGAATAAACCTCATGCCCCTCTCTGTAATAGAGAAACTGGGAATCTATGGGGTGCAAGCTGCTAAAATCTCATTAGAGATGGCAGACAATTCAAGAAAATAGGCTTATGGACAAGTAGAGGACGTGTTAGTAAAGGTTGAAGGCCTTTACATCCCTGCTGATTTCATAGTCCTGGATACTGGAAAGGAAGAGGATGAATCCATCATCCTAGGAAGACCTTTCCTAGCCACAGCAAGAGCTGTGATTGATGTGGACAGAGGAGAATTGATCCTTCAATTAAATAAGGACAAACTTGTGTTTACAACTCAAGGATCTCTCTCTGCATCCATGGAGAGGAAGCAGAAAAGCCTTCTCTCAAAGCAGAGTCAACCAAAGCCCCCACAGTCAAACTCTAAGTTTGGTGTTGGGAGGCCACAACCAAACTCTAAGTTTGGTGTCAAACCCCCATATCCAAACTCTAAGTTTGGTGTTGGGAGGTTTAAACAAAGCTCTGCACACCTGTGAGGCTCTATGAGAGCCCACTGTCAAGCTATTGACATTAAAGAAGCGCTTGTTGGGAGGCAACCCAATTTTTATTTAACTATATTTTTATTAGTCATATGTCTTTATAGGTACATGATCATGTGGAGTCACAAAATAAATCAAAAAAATTGAAAACGGAATCAAAAACAGCGGAAGAAAACTCACACCCTGGAGGAAGCACCTGCATGGCGTTCAACGCCAGAACAGAGCATGGTTCTGGTGCTGAACGCCCAAAATGGGCAGTATCTGGGCGCTGAACGCCCAAAATGGGCAGCATCTGGGCGCTGAACGCCAGAATTGCACCCTGGAGAAGAGCTGGCGCTGAATGCCCAGAACAAGCATGGTTCTGGCGTTCAACGCCAGAAATGGGCAACAAATGGGCGTTGAACGCCCAAAATGGGCACCAACCTGGCGCTGAACGCCCAGAGTTGTGTGCAAGGGCATTTTACATGCCTAATTTGGTGCAAGGTTGTAAACCCTTGAACACCTCAGGATCTGTGGACCCTACAGGATCATCTCAGGATCTGTGGACCCCACAGGATCCCCACCTACCCCCACTCACTTCTTCTCACCCTCTCTCTCTCTCCATTCATGATCATCCCTTCTGTTTTCCATTTACCACTCACATTCATACACCCACCTACCTTCAAAATTCAATATCTCTTTCCCACCCAATCCCACCCATATGGCCGAATACACACATCACTCCATTTCCTCCATATCTTCTTCTTCTTCTTCTATTCTTTCTTCTTTTGCTCGAGGGCGAGCAATATTCTAAGTTTGGTGTGGTAAAAGCATAAGCTTTTTGTTTTTCCATTACCATTAATGGCACCTAAGGCCAGAGAAACCTCAAGAAAGAGGAAAGGGAAGACAAATGCTTCCACCTCTGAGCCATGGGAGATGGAAAGATTCATCTCACAAGCCCATCACTAAGAAAAGGGTGGAGCAACCAAGAGAGCACATTCATGGATCTCAACAGTCACATGAAGAAGCTCATCATCAAGAAACCCCTGAGATACCTCAAGGGATACACTTTCCTCCACAGAATTATTGGGAGCAAATCAACACCTCCCTAGGAGAATTAAGTTCCAACATGGGACAACTAAGGGTGGAACATCAAGAGCACTCCATCATCCTTCATGAAATAAGAGAAGATCAAAAAGCAATGAGGGAGGAGCAACAAAGACAAGGAAGAGACATAGAAGAGCTCAAGGACATCATTGGTTCCTCAAGAAGGAAACGCCACCATCACTAAGGTGGACTCATTCCTTGTTCTTACATTCTTTGTTTTCGTTTTCTCTTTGTTAAGTGCTTATCTATGTTTGTGTCTTCATTACATGATCATTAGTATTTAGTAACATTGCCTTAAAGTTATGAATGTCCTATGAATCCATCACCTCTCTTAAATGAAAAATGTTTTAATTCAAAAGAACAAGAAGTACATGAGTTTCGAATTTATCCTTGAACTTAGTTTAATTATGTTGATGTGGTGACAATGCTTCTTGTTTTCTGAATGTATGCTTGAACAGTGCATATGTCTTTTGAAGTTGTTGTTTAAGAATGTTAAATATGTTGGCTCTTGAAAGAATGATGACTAGGAGACATGTTATTTGATAATCTGAAAAATCATAAAAATGATTCTTGAAGCAAGAAAAAGCAGCAAAGAACAAAGCTTGCAGAAAAAAATAGGCGAAAAAAAAATAGAAAGAAGGAGAAAAAGCAAGCAGAAAAAGCTAAAAGCTCTTAAAACCAAGAGGCAAGAGCAAAAAGCCAGTAACCCTTAAAACCAAAAGGCAAGGGCAATAAAAAGGATCCCAAGGCTTTGAGCATCAGTGGATAGGAGGGCCTAAAGGAATAAAATCCTGGTCTAAGCGGCTAAACCAAGCTGTCCCTAACCATGTGCTTGTGGCGTGTAGGTGTCAAGTGAAAACTTGAGACTGAGCGGTTAAAGTCAAGGTCCAAAGAAAAAAAAGAGTGTGCTTAAGAACCCTGGACACCTCTAATTGGGGACTTTAGCAAAGCTGAGTCACAATCTGAAAAGGTTCACCCAATTATGTGTCTGTGGCATTTATGTATCCGGTGGTAATACTGGAAAACAAAGTGCTTAGGGCCACGGCCAAGACTCATAAAGAAGCTGTGTTCAAGAATCATCATACTGAACTAGGAGAATCAATAACACTATCTGAACTCTGAATTCCTATAGATGCCAATCATTCTGAACTTCAATGGATAAAGTGAGATGCCAAAACTATTCAAGAGGCAAAAAGCTACAAGTCCCACTCATCTGATTGGAGCTATGTTTCATTGATAATTTGGAATTTATAGTATATTCTCTTCTTTTTATCCTATTTAATTTTCAGTTGCTTGGGGACAAGCAACTATTTAAGTTTGGTGTTGTGATGAGCGGATAATTTATACGCTTTTTGGCATTGTTTTTAGTATATTTTTAGTGGAATCTAGTTACTTTTAGGGATGTTTTCATTAGTTTTTATGTTAAATTCACATTTCTGGACTTTACTATGAGTCTGTGTGTTTTTCTGTGATTTCAGGTATTTTCTGGCTAAAATTGAGGGACTTGAGCAAAAATCAGATTCAGAGGTTGAAGAAGGACTGTTGATGCTGTTGGATTCTGACCTCCCTGCACTCAAAGTGAATTTTCTGGAGCTACAGAACTCAATGGCGCGCTTCCAATTGCATTGGAAAGTAGACATCTAGGGCTTTCCAGCAATATATAATAGTCCATACTTTGCCCGAGTTTAGACGATGCAAACTGGCGTTCAACACCAGCTCTCTGCCCAATTCTGGCGTCCAGCGCCAGAAACAAGTTGCAAAGTGGAGTTCAACGCCCAAACTGGCACAAAAGCTGGCGTTCAACTCCAAGAAGGACCTCTACAAGTGCAACACTCAAGCTCAGCCCAAGCACACACCAAGTGGGCCCCGGAAGTGGATTTATGCATCAATTACTTACTTCTGTAAACCCTAGTAGCTAGTTTATTATAAATAGAACTTTTTACTATTATATTAGACATCCTGAGTTTTATCTTCGGATCAAGTCTTGGTTACTCCGGTTCCCCTCTGGGGCCGAGACCAATGAACTCCATTATCACTTATGTATTTTTAACGGTAGAGTTTCTACACTCTATAGATTAAGGTGTGGAGCTCTGCTGTTCCTCAAAGATTAATGCAAAGTACTACTGTTTTTCTATTCAATTCAACTTATTCCGATTCTAAGATAGTCATTCGCACTTCAACCTGAATGTGATGAACGTGACAATCATCATCATTCCCTATGAACGCGTGCCTGACAACCACTTTCGTTCTACCTTAGATTTAATGAATATCTCTTAGATTACTAATACAGGGGACCGAGTCCGAGATATTGGGATCTTCGTGGTATAAGCTAGATTGATGGCGGCATTCAGGAGAGTCCGGAAAGTCTAAACCTTGTCCGTGGTATTTCGAGTAGGACTCTGGGATTGAATGACTGTGACGAGCTCAAAACTCGCGAATGCTGGGCGTAGTGACAGACGCAAAAGGATAGTAAATCCTATTCCAGTATGATCGAGAACCTCCAGATGATTAGCCATGCAGTGACAGCGCATCGGATCATTTTCACAGAGAGGAATAGGATGCAACCATCGACAAGGGTGATGCCTCCAGACGATTAGCCGTGCTGTGACAGAGCATTTGGACCATTTTTCCGAGAGGATTGAAAGTAGCCATCGGCTCCGGTGACATCCTTACACAAAGCCATCCATAGAAAGGAGTAAGACTGATTGGATGAAGACAGCAGGAAAGCAGAGGTTCAGAGGAACGAAAGCATCTCTATGCGCTTATCTGAAATTCTCACCAATGATTTACATAAGTATTTCTATCCCTTTTATTATTTAATTTCGAAAACTCCATAATTATTTTATATCCGCCTGACTGAGATTTACAAGGTGACCATAGCTTGCTTCATACTGACAATCTCCGTTGGATCGACCCTTACTCACGTAAGGTTTATTACTTGGACGACCCAGTGCACTTGCTGGTTAGTTATGCGAAGTTGTGAAGATATGTTTAGACCATGGTTCTGTGCATCCGTTTTTGGTGCCATCGCCAGGGAATCAATTTCGAACAATAATTCACAACCTGAGTAACAATTTCGCATACCAGTTGGCAGTTGAACCGACAATGTGATATCACAGCCAGTAGGACAGACATTCATCATATGCATTTTCTATATGTTTGTATGCTTTGACTACTTGACATGGCTTGCCTATTTGTATAACGTGCCTAATTGCTATTTGAGTTATTTGCCTTATATGTTTCTACTTGTGATTTACTTGTATTGTATATTATCTGTGTTTTCTACTAGGATTGAGGAGGTTTGGAAGGCGGTGGTGATAGGATCGCATGGAGGATCGGTTGGTGAAGGTTGTGGGACAGCGGTTTTTGGTTAGAGTAGAAATTCCCTAAGATAGATTACCAGGTTTAATTATGTTAAGTTTGATATAATTATGCTTATTTGTTTTAGAATGCTTTAAGTATGAAATCTTGTGATGGATATGGAGCATAGGATTTCCTTTGGTGTCCCGGGGTCTTATATCCTACATCACTGGGCACTGTTACCATACTGAGAACCTCCGATTCTCATACCATATTTCTGTTGTGTTTTTCAGATGTAGGTCTCAACCCACCTCGGTGAGTTGTCTGGTAGGTGACAGAAGCGGAGAATCTGGATATCTTTTGAGTCTTTTGGCTTGTTTTTGTGAATGTCTCACTTTTGTATTTCGCTTTGCCTAGGGGCTTGTGTATTGAGAGAACAAAACTTGTATAAGCTATTTTTACTGTCTAGTTCTGTATATCTGTATATGGCTAGCCGGCTTAAACTCCGCAAGCCGTGGCTAGTTTCTTATGGTATTATATACTTATCTTTTGTTATATCTTATCTGTTTCTTGTGCTTTAAGATAGTAGCTTTGTTAGTACGTTTTGCGCTTTTGAAATCCGGTTTTTGAGCTATATCCTTCATCGGGCTTCTAGATTATACTATTCTTTCTCTCTCTCTCTCTCTCTCTCTCTCTATATATATATATATATATTATGTGCGAGCTTAGAACTGTCGTAATCTCTGATTAACCTTTGCTGTACGACGCGAGGTAAAGCTTAGGCTAATTAGGGTGTTACATTTAGTGGTATCAGAGCAGTTCGTCCTCGTGAGCCTGAGGGATGGACCGATTGTACTTTATTACATACTCTGTGTGTCTTTTTCTTCGATGCTATTAGGTTATTTGTTTGATATTGCATAGCATGCTTGTTTGTGAGTGCCTGTTTGGGATAATTGAAGCACTAGGCTTTTGATATTGAGACTGATCACCTTGATATCGATTGTTTGGTGTAGACAGGAACCCTAATGGCCACTCGCGGACAAGGTCGAACAAGTACACGAGAAAGTTGGAATGAGCGATCGGACGACAACCATGCCGAGTTCATGGCGGTCATGGAAAACCTTGCAAACACTATGGAAGCTAATGCTGCTGCGACTCTGCAAGCTGTGTAGAGGTTAGACCAACCGGCCAGGAACGGAAATGGCAATGGGAATGGCGAAGGGAATGCCAATGATAATGCTGAGGGAAACGGCGATAACGCCGGAGGAGCTCCGATGACCTTGGCGACATTCCTCAAGGTTCATCCACCAATATTCCGAGGATCAACTAATCCGACTGAAGCGGACCACTAGTTCTAGGCTATGGAGCGTGCTTTATAGGCGTAGCATGTTCCCATCAATCAATATGTCGAGTTTGCCGCTTATCAGCTTGCGTGAGAGGCCCAGCACTGGTGGCAAGCAGAGTGTCGCTTGCTACAACTTCAGAATGCCGACATTCCATGGGATGTGTTCCAAACGACCTTCTATAAGAAGTATTTCCCTGAGTCTGCAAGGGAAACAAAGGAGATGGAATTGATGCAGCTGAAGCAAGGTTCCCTATCTGTGGCAAATTACACTAGCAAGTTTGAGGAACTCTATAGGTTTTCTAGGGTATGTCAGGGTGCCCTGGAGACTTATGAGAGTTGGAAGTGTATTAAATACCAAAGGGGGCTAAAGGACAATATTATAACTGCTGTGGCTCCTATGGAGATCCGTGTCTTCTCCGACTTAGTGAACAAAGCGAGGGTGGTAGAGGAGTATGCCAAGACCGTGGCGGCGTCCAAGGACACTCATGGAGGGAGCTCTAGTCAGGGGCGTGGCAAGTATTTCCATCCAAGAGGTCAAAGCTTCAAAAGAGGAGGATATGCGCCTCAAGGTCAAGGGGGTTTCAGTAAGAACACTCAGACTCAGTCTCAGTATGCTAATGGGAGAGGAAATCAGAGTAAGAGTTCTCCAAATTTGACTTGTGTACATTGTGGGCGTTTCCATCCTTATGACTCATGCAAAATTGGTTTAGGTGGTTGCTTCAGTTGTGGGTTGCCTGGCCACATTGCGAGAGATTGTACCCGTGGGAGGAACCAGCATGCGGGCCAGAGTCAGCATCAAGGTCGAGTCTTTGCTGTGAATACCAAGGATGCTTCCAAGGTGGATCTGTTGATGAGAGGTATATGTCTAATTGGTGATAAATCCTTAGTTGCATTATATGATACTGGAGCTTTGCATTCGTTTATTTCGTTTGCTAAAGTTGAGGAATTAGGCTTGAAAGTGTCAGAGTTACCATTTGATCTATATGTACATACTCCGCATCAGACGGTTATGACTAGGTCAGGGTGTAGGCAAGTAGGTTTCAAACTTGAGGGTAGAGACTTTGTGCATGACTTGATCTGTTTGCCAATTGTTGGATTGGAGATGATTTTGGGGTTTGATTGGTTGTCGAAGAATCGGGTTTTGTTAGATTACTTTGAGCGGTCAATTTGATTTATGCCGGAAGGAAAAAATGGAGCAGTGGTAGCTACGGGGTATTACCTGAATTCTGTAATGGTGTATTGTAGGGGCAGAGTGTCAAGGTTATATTCTGTTGGCTGCCAATGCGTTGGGTGATGCTCAGAACTTAGATCAGATACCGGTGGTTAGAGATTTTCCAGAAGTGTTCCCAAAAGATATCCCTGAATTCCCACCTCAAAGGGAAATTGAATTTGCGATTGAATTGGTGTCGGGAGTCGGACCAGTGTCGATTACGCCGTATAGAATGGCTCCGATAGAGCTGGCAGAATTAAAGACTCAGTTGGAAGAGCTTCTGAATAAGAGGTTCATTCGACCGAGTGTATCACCGTGGGGAGCGTCAGTTTTATTGGTAAAGAAGAAGGATGGAGGAATGCGACTGTGTGTGGATTACCGACAGCTAAACAAAGTGACTGTGAAGAACAAGTACCCGCTGCCAAGGATAGATGACTTGATGGATCAATTGCAAGGAGTCGGAGTGTTTTCCAAGATTGATTTGAGATCCAGTTACCATCAAATAAGGGTGAAAGAGGATGATATCCCTAAGACTGCGTTTAGGACACGCTATGGACACTACGAGTTTACGGTAATGTCCTTTGGGTTAACGAATGCACCTGCTGTTTTCATAGACTACATGAACAGAGTCTTTCGTCCCTTTTTGGACAAATTTGTGGTGGTTTTCATAGACGACATCTTAGTCTATTCTAAGACGGCGAAGGAGCATGAGGAACACTTGAGGATTGTGTTGCAAATCTTAAAAGAGCGGAAATTGTATGCTAAGTTGTCAAAGTGTGAGTTCTGGAAGGAGGAAGTGAAGTTCCTAGGTCATGTGGTGAGCAAAGGAGGAATATCAGTGGATCCTTCTAAGGTAGAAGCGGTGATGGAATGGGAAAGACCGACAACGGTGACGGAAGTCAGAAGCTTTTGGGCTTAGCCGGATATTACCGGAGATTCATTGAAGGATTTTTCCGGATTCTACTACTGATGACTAAATTGACAAGGAAAGAAGCTTCTTTTGTGTGGACGTCAGAGTGTGAAGAGAGTTTTCAAACCTTGAAGCAGAAGTTAACTTCAGCGCCAGTTTTGATTTTCCTTGAACCGCATGAATCGTTTGAAGTATATTGTGATGCTTCTCTGAAGGGTTTGGGTTGTGTGTTAATGCAACACCGAACTGTGGTGGCTTACGCATCGCATCAGCTGAGACCGCATGAGGTGAATTACCCCATTCATGACTTGGAATTAGCAGCGATTTTGTTTGCATTGAAGATTTGGAGACACCACTTGTACGGAGTAAAGTTTAGCATCTTTTCTTATCATAAGAGTCTCAAGTACATCTTTGATCAGAATGAGCTTAATATGCGTCAGAGGAGGTGGATGGAGTTGCTTAAAGATTATGATTTTGAGCTGAGTTATCATCCCGGAAAGGCGAATGTGGTAGCAGACGCTTTGAGTCGGAAAGCTTTAACCATTGCCTGGATGAGAATCAAGGAAGAAGAGCTAGTGGATAAGTTTGTGGATCTTAAGCTGGACATTGGCGAAGTTGCCGGAAGAGCTTGTTTAAATCAGAGATACAAAGAGCTCAGCAAGATTAGCAGAAGCTTCAGCAATTGTTCCAACCAGTTAGTGATAAGAGGCGTGGAGAATTCACTAGGGATGATGAAGGGTTGTGGAGATATAAGGGGAGAATTTGTGTACCGGATGTTGGGAGTTTGAGGCAAGACTTGTTGTCAGAAGCTCACAACAGTGGGTTTTCTATTCATTTCGGAAGCACGAAGATGTATTATGACTTAAAGAAGATGTTATGGTGGCCTGGGATGAACGGTGATGTAGCAACAGTGGTATCCAAGTGCGTAAGAACAGTGGTTAATCCCGCTTACATTGAGATGTGAGGTCTGAGGCAGGAGTATCCCACTTGCATCCCTTCGGATCTATAGAGCGTGCAGGCACAAAACCCTGGACAGTGATCTGAGCACTATATCTCGGGGGTTCCCATTGATGATTCCGAAGGGCAACATCTCCATAGAGATGTGTCGGGTTGGCAGTTGAACCGACAATGTGATATCACAGCCAGTAGGACAAGCATTCATCATATGCATTTTCTATCTGTTTGTATGCTTTGACTACTTGACATGGCTTGCCTATTTGTATAACATGCCTAATTGCTATTTGAGTTATTTGCCTTATATGTTTCTACTTGTGATTTACTTGCATTGTATATTATCTGTGTTTTCTACTGGGATTGAGGAGGTTTGGAAGGCGGTGGCGATGTGATCGCATGGAGGATCGGTTGGTGAAGGCTGTGGGACAGCGGTGTTTGGTTAGAGTAGAAATTCCCTAAGATAGATTACCCGGTTTAATTATGTTAAGGTTGATATAATTATGCTTATTTGTTTTAGAATGCTTTAAGTATGAAATCTTGTGATGGATATGGAGCATAGGATTGCCTTTGGCGTCCCGGGGTCTTATATCCTACATCACTGGGCACTGTTACCATACTGAGAACCTCCGGTTCTCATACCATATTTCTGTTGTATTTTTCAGATGCAGGTCGCAACCACCTCGGTGAGTTGTCTGGTTAGTGACAGAAGCGGAGGATACGGATATCTTTTGAGTCTTTTGGCTTATTTTTGTGAATGTCTCTCACTTTTGTATTTTGCTTTGCCTAGGGGCTTGTGTATTAAGAGAACAAAACTTGTATAAGCTGTTTTTACTGTCTGGTTCTGTATATCTGTATATGGCTAGCCGGCTTAAACTCCACGAGCCGTGGTTAGTTTCCTATGATATTTTATACTTATCTTTTGTTATATCTTATCTGTTTCTTGTGCCTTAAGATAGTAGCTTCGTTAGTACGTTTTGCGCTTTTGAAATCCGGTTTTTGAGCTATATCCTTCATCGGGCTTCTAGATTATACTATTCTTTCTATATATATATATATATATATATATATATATATATATATATATATATATATATATTATGTGCGAGCTTAGAACTGTCGTAATCTCTGATTAACCTTTGCTTTACAACGCGAGGTAAAGCTTAGGCTAATTAGGGTGTTACAACAAGTACTTTCTAGTATAGCAATCAGTGAATCTCTAAATTTTTTAATCTTGTATCTTGTAAAACCATTAAAATAGGTATGTTAATTCCTAGCCTAAAGTTAGGCTTGGCGGCTGCTTGAATAAGTCGTATATGAATATAATTATAACCTTTTTGTTGGTGTTCTTTTAATTAGTTTTTCCTCTTCTAAGATGTTTATAATATGATTATTACTAGTCTCTGGGTAGCTATATTCTAGCATATGTATTTCATTATCTTTTTTATTCTAAAATGCTTGTCTTTTATAAACTTCGATTTTATTTATAAAGGGTACAGACCAATTATAAAACTTTTCTTCTAATTTTACTACTTGCAATTCTGATGATGAACTTGAGGCTTCATTATCATTACTCCTTATTATTGTTGAATTATTCTTTTCTTTGTTTAATTCAGCTAAAGATTTTAAAATCTGAGCCATTATCTCTTTAAATACTTATGCTATGAGACCACCCTAGCTTATCAATGGATTTACTGCCTTCAAGGAGGACTTATCACTAGGTGTGCTCACTGGGCTGACCAACGTATAAACGATTTTTACGGCTACACTTATCTTCAACAGATTATGGGATAGAGTTTTAAAATGTCTTTAGTTGCTTAACAAAGTTTAGAACAATAGCATAATAATAACGGGTACGGTGATATCATAAGAGTATAACAAAGTTTAAATATAAAGTTTAGAATAATAGCATAAGAGTAAGGATATAGCTAGATTGTAAAATACAAGATCAATTGCAAGTATTTGATTATAAGAAAGTTCCTCAGTTTGAGTTATGTTTTTTGTTCCATTTGGATTCTGAACTTTATATTTTCGTGAGATATAATGAAAGAAGCAGAGTTTTTTTTTTTTTTTTTCAAATTCCAGTCTCTGTTATTAGGATCAGCTGCCTAGTAGGCAGCCCATTTTTCTTTTCTTCTCTTGGCAATATGTTTAAATGGTGGCCTCACAAGAAGATATCAGAGTCAAGCTTTCTTATGTGTATATATATATATATATTCTTTGATGTTAGAATATTTACTGGATAAAATAGAATGCAACAATGATGAGGAATTTAAATAATTTATACAAGCATGATTTCTTTTTAATAAATTTATCAAAAAGAATAGGAGGTCACATTTTAGATTATAAATTAGAATATATGTTAATATAATTATAGTTGATTGTAGTTATTGCAACATTAGGTATTTTTGAAATAGGATAAAATTGAAGAAAAATAAAAATTAGCCAATAATTAGTCAATATAGATTTTAGATGTATAATTTTTAGAGTTCAAGTGTGTAGTTTTTGGAATTTTTGGATGTACAAACTTTGCATGAGTAGTAGTAAACTAGTAACTATGTATAACAAAATGAAATTGTAGTTACAACTAACTCAAACATGATCACATTTTGAGGTGTAGTAATTCTAAGAAGAATTGCTGCATATTCATATTTGACCTCATAGTTGTAGAAAAGTATAAATTGCTCAAAATCTGGTCTAACTGCTTTCAAAAAATGATTGATGCTTTATTTATTACACATTTTATGTAAACCAAAATATAATCATATAATATATAGTCATATAATATATACTAGTAACATTGACACATATTTCTATATAAAAAAAAAAGATAATTAGTGAATGTTTTCATTAGTTTACCTTTCGACATTTAGGGCCTCCTCGATGGTCTTCACTCCCACGGACCCTTACTTCAGTTCATCAGCCGCAGACTAAGCTTCCTGAGATGAAACTTGACTAATTCTAACTGAGCTTAGTGGTTCACCACTTAGGAGTCTACACAATTCAATGTAATATTGAACATTTAAAACTTTTGACCAATATTAAATTTACTGGATACAAACTAGTTAAAGTTTAAACAAATAAACCTGTTCCTAAAACTGACCGCCTCTTTTAAATTTGGTCAATGTGGATCTTGAAAATGTAAAAGTGACTTTGAACAGTGGTTTTGCCATTCCACCAGGATGTTTTGAAATATTACAGCACAACAATAAGGGTTCCACACTTCCTTCTTCAATGTATAGAAGGATTTGATACACCATCTCCCCAAACAAATTATACACAATCTTGTTGTTCATGTCGAAAACATAAGGATGTATTATGGTATTGTATAGTCTGAAAATATATTTACACAGATTAGTCAATTTTTTGAAATAGCACACATTCTAAGTCGTCTAACACAATAGCCAGACATTTGGTTTCCTTATTTTACTGGTAACCAAATTCATTGGATCTTCCTTTTCAACTACTTTAGCAATCATGTCTACAAAGCAAGAACTAACAATACATTATGACTATTAGTCTTAAAAAATAGATTTCGGACGAAGTTCACACAACAACTTTTGAATCTATGTAATACTTACCAAACAGATATATGTCGTCTAACCTTTCAGCATTTAACAAGTCTGAAATAGACTTGAAACGGAATGCTTCAAGAGGATATCTTGGGTTGTTTACATGTTTGACCGTTGTCCGTTGGAAAAGTATTAGTTTCCAGTTGCTATTGGTAGTTTTTGGCTTAGATTTATTATCTGCAACTATGAAGTTACGCATAACATACATCTGAAACTCAAAGATATTGCCCCACCACCAGGCAACAACCGACTTGGATATGGATGCATGAATCCTATCGCCTTGAAATTAGTGTAAACCCAAAAAATAAGTATCTGTAAATTAAAAAAATGAATACTTGCACAATAACTGTGATATATAAAAAGATGAGCTACTTTACTATCCTGGAGGATCATCTCTATTGATCCAAGTTCTTTCTCCTTGCACATGTTTGGAACTTCCCAAATCCTCACCATATACGTTGAAACTCCATCATTTTCTTGGGTTGACATGGAGCAATATGGCATGTAGATCCTAGATTGTCCTTATGCAACTCATTCAAATAAGTCCTTAACATCAAGTATTGCTCCCTTTTTGTGCCCTCAATCACATCCTTAGCTTTTTTTGTTGCCCTAAACATCATCCTCTCTCTGATACATATATCAAACTTGACCTTGAACAATTTTTGTGCCTCTTTCTATGTGACAACTTGGGACAGAGCCTAATCTTGCTAATCAACTCCTCAGAAATCCATTTACATGTGACTGACCTTTTTCTATTACTCTTAGGACAAGTATGCTCATCCACCAATGTTTTAATCTGGTAACTAAGTGGCTAGTTTCTCCTTGCATAGTAAACCTCCAATGGACAAGTTTTATTGTAGCAAATGACCCTGCACCTGTGTAGTTTAACCTTGAGAAAAAAAATGCTTCTTTGCCTATTTAAATGTTGTGCTTCCTAATTTCTGACTTAAACTATTCCATCATACCAAATTCCATGCCTAACTCTAGCCTAATTTTGCCAAATGGTGTCTCAGGGTTGTGTTGGGAGAATACTGGGTTTTCATCCTCGGAATCAGGACCAAGAGGGGTGTGCAACTCATCAGAGTGGTACTGATATTTAGCTGGTTCCTCATCAACGTCATTGGGGGTTAGGAATAATCACCCTTGGAGCTTCATTCTCTTCTCTAGGAGGTAGAATCCTTTGTCTTGATGGAAGGGGTCTTGGAAGATGCCTCCTACCTTATCTCCCTCTAGAGACATCCTCATATAATCCAACAAGTTGAACCAGTCATATCATTAAGTGATTAATTAACCAACAAGCATTTGCAAATAAAACATAATCACTTTCAAGATCACACACGCATTAAGCTACTAGCTTGCATGTACATTACTATTGTTCTGTGGTACAGGTTCTGCTCTACCAGATGGTTGGAGTCTTGGATGTTTATTCCTACGTCTCCTTCCCCTGTCATCAACTTCTTCAGGGTTAGATTGCCTCTCTTGACTTTCAGCTTGTGTATCATTGTTGTCTCCAAAATTGGGAGACTCATTGGAAATGGTTATTGTAGCTTGACTTGGATTAGGTAGTACCTCAATAGACCCATTATTTTGCAATTGCTCATCATTTCCACCTTCGCTCAATATTGGTTCATCCCCCTCTTGCCATTGTTCCTCATGCTAGGGGAGAGACTCATGCTGCTCTTCTTGGTTTTTTGAAGGGGTCCCTCTACTTTTTCATCGCACTACTAGAAATAGGGCTTTTTCGCACAAAAATTTCAGACAAAATTTATTCCGTCTGAATGACTTTTTAATTTCGGACAAATTTGAGACAAATATTGAACAACTTTTAGTGGAGGCATTGGAATAAGGTATTCTGTCCTAAATTTGTCCCAAAATTTGGCGCCAAATTTTTTTGGATGGTGCCAAAATTTTCATACAGATTAGCAATACATTTTGGACAAAAACTATAATTCGTCTGTATTCCATCTGAATATGCGTAATAACTTCAGACTGATTTGGGACGCATTTTGAAAAATGTTAATTCTATCCCAAATTTATCTATAATTAGTCTTAAATGCTTTTATTATAGCTAACCTTTCGAAGTAGCTAAAATTTTTTCCCACAAATTTGGGACAAAAACAACATCATTTGTAAATTCTGTTTGAAAGTGCATCAGTTTTCAAACGAATTTCAAATGTTTATTGAAAAATTTTAACATTTAGTATAAAAATATTGCTTATATTTTAAATTCGTCTATGATTTGTCCCAAATATTTTTACTATTCCAAAATAAAGTTTCTTTTTCCTAAAATAACTTTAATTATATATAACTTATAAAAAGGTACATTTTTTGTTTCTAAGACTCAATTCCAAAATCTCTTGATCAAAATATGAAATAATCATCATATTAATTAGAATCCTGCTAGGGAGCCAATGAGAAATCTTGACAATGTGTACAATGGGCTAGTTATTTAGTCCAATAGAAATAAATAATAAATTCAAAAACTCTTATTCAATTATTTCACATCAAATTTCAAATTTCAAATCCCCCAATTTTAAATTTCAATTTTTTAAAAAATTCAGTTAGTTATTTCAAAAAAAAATCATCTGAAATCCTAATTTACTAAAGCATTTCACTCCAATAATCAACTGGCGGCCACCCCACCTTCATCAATAATCATCCCATTTCACCGTCGCTTCTTGGTTTGCCACACACCACTCACCCTTAGTAAAAATAACCATCCACTTAAGGATAAAAATAATCATCCGCATACCTAATGAATTGAACATCTAACATATTTTAATTATATATAACTAAACCCAATCCAATCAAAATAATCATCTACATAAAAATTAAAATAACCATCCGCATACCTATTAAAATGACCATCCTAAATTGACCATTAAAATAGAAGAAGATGATGAATAAACAGAAGAAACAACTATGATCATCCAACAATTTAATTTTTATTAAAAAAAGAAAAAATGTATAATTTGACACACGAGTCTTATGATTTGATGTGACCATTGGTGCGGAATTTATAACCCACAAACTAACCGGCAAGTGCACCGGGTCGTACCAAGTAGTACCTCAAGTGAATGAGGGTCGATTCCACGAAGATTGATGGACTAAGCAACAATGGTTAAGTGATTTACTTAGTTAGACAAACAGAAAAAAAGTGTTTTGAAAGTTCAATTGCATCAAACAGTAATTCAGAAAATCAGAAAACAAGCAGTAAATTGAGGTGAAATATATATGGATAAAACAGTTAAGGCTTCAGAGATATCTATCTTTCGGATTGACTTTTCTTACTAACTATTTTAATCATGAAATATTCAATTCATGGAAAACTATATATGACTAAACCCTAATTCCTTAGACCTTTTTAGTCTCCTCTAACCTTCATCAACCGCCAATTCCTTGGTCACTTAATTCCAATTAGAGGGTGAAGTTCAATTCTAGTTTATATGTCACAGAAACCCTAATTACCCAAATATAAGAGGATTATATGTCACGTATCCCATTAAGTCTAGATAATTAAAAATTTAAGAGAAATTATTTTTAAGCTGTTGTTCAAGTAAAGAACTTTTCCAAGTTATACAAGAACTCAATTAGAACCAGGGTCATACTTCCGTTCCACCCAGATTCATAAGATAAAGAACGAAAACAATTATTGAAATAGAAATCAGTACATGAATTAAAATAGAAAAGTAATAGTATCAATCCATACAATAGATAGAGCTCTTAACATTAACAGTGGAGATTTAGTTGCTCATGGTTCAGAGAGAAAACAAGGATTCTCTAAAACTGTAAAGTGCAGAATGAGGTAAGAGAGAAGAGATCTGCTCGAAGGGATGATTCTTTTTCCTTTTATATCTAATCCTAATTAATGTAAAATATATTTTCTAAAACTAAATAATATCTTTTACTATTTGTAAATAAAATAAAAGTTTTAATCAAAACCTAATTAAATCTCGTTGCATAGCTTGATGGATGCAGGACCACTTGGATTCATATGAACTGGCGCTTAACTTGGGAAATTTCAAGTTAGGCGCCACCCTTGCAGTGCTTCCAGGGTGTCTTTTGCATTGAATTGGCGCCTAACTTCACTTTTGTGAAGTTAGGCGCCACCCAGGCAGCCTTGAACTTAGAGTTTGTGCTTCTTCCGGCACCTAACTTGGGATTCTCCAAGTTAGGAAGTTAGGCGAAACTATGCCAGCGTTCCTTTGACAGAAGTATAAACTATTAAACATCGTTGGAAAGCCTTGGAAGTTAGCTTTCCAATGCCGCTAGAATCACATCAATTGGACCTCTGTACCTCAAGTTATTTTTGTTCTAGTGCAAGGAGGTCGGGGTTGACAGCATCATTTGCTTTTTTCCTTTTTTGCTACAAACTCCGTCAAATCCATCCGAATGCTACCTAAAATAAATAGAATTGCACACAACTCAAAGTAGCATCCATAGTGGCTGAAAGATAATTAATTCTTGATTAAACTCAACAATTTGAATGCAAATTCACTAGAAAAAGATAGAGAAGATGCTCACGCATCAACCATAAAACTGGAGAAACAAAAAATAGAAAAAAAAAGCTTGAACAAATGAGGAGACATGAGTGAGAATCAAAAGTAAACAATTGAGTGTTTGATTTGATATTGTCTTCAAGCACGCGTACGTTACATCTACCATTCTCACACAGTTATTGCACTCCATTTACGAACTCCCGAGGGGTGATGAACGTATCAAAGGAAATACACTTGTGACCTCTTTATCTTATGTCATCAACGTCGGGAGGGGAGACACACGCCGGCTGCGAGCTGTTCGTCTGGGCCACGAGAACAGCACACATGATCGGAATTTGCTGCTTAGAGTCGCTGTGAGGATTGCTGCGGTGCCGCGAGAAGAACGGACACGATCAGAAGGTGCTGGTGGGGGTTCGCCTTTGCGCACGCCGGTGAGAAACGAGGAGAAAGGGAGAGAGAAGGTAACACCGTATAGAGAGAGGGTCTTCGTTTGTGTGTTTGTATAACTAACGGCAATCCTAATTTGTTTTAAATTTGAAATTAGAAACTATTCAAAATTAATTAATTGCCTATAATTTGATTTTAATTTTAATTTAATTTCCATTGTACATATTGTATGCTACATACATTGGCTCCTCATACTTTCTCTATTAATTAACATCTCATTTATTATACATATTTTTAAAAATTGGATTAATAAATACGTTAGTACTTATTTATACACTCGTCTTTTATAGCAACTAAATTTTTTCCTTTACAAAATTAATTTAATATGTTTTAACATTATTCATATATTAGTAACATTATTTTTTAATCCACACAAAAATATAGAATAAAATAAAATAAAAATAAAACCAAACAAAATTCGATAAAATACATATACGCTAGATAACACTGATGTTTTTTGTTATTTTAAAGAACATTGTTCTTTTTCCCAATTTATCCTTTCATTTTTTTTGTTAGATTTAACCATATTTATGAGCATTTTTTTACTCTTTTATTCTTATTATATTTAATATTAAATTTCTAATACAAATTGTTATATACCATGTTATATTTAATTTTTATTTTTTTAGTTACCTCATATTATTTTTTAATTTATTCTTTTAATTATTTACGTTATAATAATTCAAAATCTAATTTTATAACAAATTTAAGATTAAGTGTATCTAAAAGAATCACACATATAAAAACTTAAAAATAAATTATATTCAACTTCTAAAAAATAGTAAAAATAAAATATAATAAAAAAATAACGTAAAATAAAAAATCATATACTTTTTCATCAGATTAAGGTATATTGAAAATTAAAAAAGAAAACTCTTTCAAAAAAATTAAAAAAAAAAACAAATATATACATTTTGTAGTGCACTTTTTCATCTTATTCATTTTGATATTCATCCTCATTGTTCTCATCCTCGTCCTCGTCCTCGTCCAAGTCTTCGTCCTCATTTCTAAGATAGCGTTTGGTGGAGAGACAGGGACGGAAAGACTGGGAGTAAGAGACAGAGACTAAGAGACAGAGATTGAAATAAATCTCAATATTTTGTTTGGTGCAAAATGAGAGACAGAAATTGAAACAAGAATAAAATTCTAATTTAATTTGTACAAAGGATAAAATTGAAATTAATTAATTGAAATGAAGGTATTTTATGTATAAAATGTTATTAAAGTTTCAGTCTTCATCTCTAAAAGTTTTAGTCCCATGTGTCCCTACTTTTTGGAGGTACTTAAATACTGAAATTTTGGTGACAGAGACAGAAATTTTAGTACCAGTCTCTGAACTAACAAATATAATACTGAATCTCAGTCTCTCAGTCTCTGTCTCAATATCTCAAAACAAACGCTACCTAAGTGTCTCATCATCATTATCATCATCATTGTCATATTCATATCTTGCACTATTGGTATCCAATAAATCAACAATACTGTCAATATCATTTGAGATATGATTGTTAGATTGATTTGTGGCATCTTCTTGATATGCAGAATCCTCCATTGTTTCAATCTCAATCTCACCTCTTGCTTTAGTCTTGAATGCAAACCACCATTATGTTTTTTTTCCTGGTGTTGCTTATATGGCTTAATTTCATCACAATTTATTAGTATATGATTTATGGCTGCACTGAATTCTTTGTCATCTAAATAATAAATTTTGCATTCACCAGCCAAACAACCAGGCAAATTAAAAATAGACAAAGTTGATTGCATTGAATTATCACCCGCATTATTTTGCTTTGTGTCGATGCTAGTTTGGTTAAAATAGTACTCACAAAAGTGAGAAATCTCCTCAATTAGGTATGATTCAATGATAGATCCTTCAACATATGTTTTGTTCTTGACCTTTTTCTTAAGATGATGGAGAAATCTGTCATAAAAAATTTATAACAAAAATCAAATAACAAACAATTGACTTAATAAAACAATAAAAAAAATTTCTTTGATAAATATAGAGGTGTGACTAAGGTACCTCTCAAAAGGATACATCCATCTATATTGCACAGGACCACCAAGCAACGCTTCAAATGGCAAATGAATAGGTAGATGTTCCATTGAGTCAAAAAATCTAGGAGAAAAATACGTTCTAACTTGCATAGCACAATTAGAATATTTTCTTCAAACTTATTGAGAACATCTTCTCGTAATGATGTTGAGCACAAATCTCGAAAGAATTGACTTATCTTTGTTATTGGCTTCCATATTTGCTCTGGCAATGAACTAAAAGCAATTGGGAGTAAACGTTCCATAAATATATGACAATCATGACTTTTCATTCCATATAACTTGCCCTCCTTAATATCAACACAACTCCCTAAATTTGAAATATATCCATCAAGCATCCTTAACTCTTTCACCCATTCACATATTGCTCTCTTTTGCTGGAGGGTAAATGTGTAGTTTGTTTTAGGTTTTATAATTTTACCTCCACTTTGTTCTGGCAGTTCTAAAATTTTTTGCTTGCAATATAATGACAGATCTATTCTAGCCTTTGCATTATCTTTAGTCTTCTTTTTGATGTCCATGACAGTATTAAATATATTATCAAATACATTCTTCTCAATATGCATTACATCAAGGTTATGACAGATTAAATTATGACGCCAATAAGAAAAATCCCAAAATATGCTTCTTTTGGTCCAATTATGCGTACTTCCATATCCTTCTATCTCAAGTTGCTCAACATCACTTATCTTATCATAATTCTGAACTATATCCTATATTTGCTCTCCAGTCAATCTTGGTGGAGGTTCTGATCTCTCAATTCTATTCTTATAGAATGCATCCTTATTTCTTCTAAACATGTGATTATCTGGCAAGAATTGTCTGTGGCAGTCAAACCATGATGGCTTTCCGCCATTTTTTAATTGGAATGTCTTGATTCGTTCCATACAGTATGGGCATGCTAGCCTGCCTGCTGTCATCCATCCAATCAACATTCCATATGCAGAAAAATCATTAATCGTCCACAACAATGCAGCTCGCATTACAAAATTTGACTTGGAATGAATATTATGAGTTAAAACACCATCTTTCCATAGTAGTTTTAGCTCATCAATCAAGGGATGCAGATATACATCAATCCTAGTTTTGGGATTACGAGGACCGGAGATAATCATGAATAAAAACATGTAAGAAGTTTTCATGCACATGGAAGGAGGCAGGTTATAAGGAGTGACAATTATTGGCCAACATGAATATTATTTACCAGATTGACCAAAAGGGGTAAATCCATCAGCACATAATCCTAGTCTGACATTGCGTGGTTCTTGAGAAAATTGTGGATGTTTTCTATCAAAATACTTCCATGCTTTTGAATCTAACGGATGCTCAAGAACTCCTTTAAACTCGTGATCAAAATGTCATCGCATGTGAGGTGTTGTGTGCATTAAAGCATAAAGTCTTCTTAATTGAGGTATAAGCGGTAAATAGTGCATTCGTTTCAAAGGCACTTCTTTACTCTTTTTACCTATCTTGTACCTTGGAGAATGACAAAATTTATATTTCTTTCTTGGTATATCATCCTCCTTGTAATATAGCATACAACCATTAATACAACAATCAATTTTATTGCTTTCCATGCTAAGTTTCGATACTAACTTCTTTACTTCATAAAAATTGGAGACAAGTTATTCTTAGGCATCACTTCCTTCGTAGCTTTCACAAAATCATCAAAGATTTGTTGAAATACATTTTCTTTAGTTTTTATACTCAACATTTTAGCTGCCATTGATAATTTTAAATGACTAACACATCCCTCAAATAATGGACGCCCATTGTATTAGCCTCATTTGTATCATCAAAAACTAAAACTTGATCAATATACTCTGGTTCGACATTAACAAGATGCTCAAAATAGAAGTGGATCTTGTTTCTATTCTTCAGTGCAGTATCACACATCTTAACCACATCAAAATCTCTTCTTAGCACCCTTAACCCTTTAGTTAAATCCATCTCTGACTCCAACCAATACACTTTATCATACTGAGTATACCTAAATCCAAAAAAAAAAATCTTCAACCAAAAATAGATTACACATATCAACATGCACCCTCTCATTGTTACTCACTAATTTACCACTATCTTTCAACATACCATCCTCATTCTTCTCTAACCGATCATGTGATGATAGATGAACGTGATATGTGTTGCCATCTATAAAAATTTACAAATAAGTGACAATTAGCTAAATCAACACATCAAAGTACTATATTTGAACCTCCATTGCAAAAATAAATCAATTTAATCACCATTAGTATGAAGATCCCAATAAACAGAAAATAACAAAAGAAGAAATATAAAATGCTACCGCAATCTTTGTTGTTCAATGAAAATTTATACACTGAGCGTCAATATCAAACGTGAGTCTGTATGCGATGTTACTAATTTGAAGAGAAGAATGCGAAGAGAAAAAGAGACGAAAAAAAAGAAGAGAAAAACACCAAAAGACTATTCAGTTACGCGCGTTGTATGTAGTGAGAGTTTTATAAATTGGAGATAATAGATTGAAACGGGAGTGAAACCCTAAAGAGATTCCACATTAGATTTTTGTCTGCCACGTCATTAAGCTCTATTTAACAGAAAAAAATTCTCCTCATAATTTGATAAATTTGTAGCGTTTTTAAATATTTAGAGCGTATAATTGTCGTTAACAAAAATTAGAATTATTATTGTCAACGTTATGAAAATTTTGGTAATTTACTCTAAGTAATATTATTCCTTTTATAAATCATTATAGGTATTTAAGGTTTATGAAACAAATTCTAAAATCTAAACCCCTGTATGCGACAAGTTAGTCAAGCCATCGTTATTTTTATTCATTTAGGTAAACCTATACAGATTTTGATGTATGGGCTTTTGAATTGTCTCACAACAATATTTATAATTATAGTTTCGATTTATTGATAGTCATGCTAATTTTTCTAATTTCTTTTTCAAATCATGTTAATTTTCGTTTGTATTGTTATAATTTTTCCTTTTTCTTTTTGAATATGTATATTTGTGATTTAAATATCTAGATTTGGTACTGTGAATATACAAAATCTGAATCTTGAATATGTAAACTTTTTTTTTTTTTTTTTCACTTTTTGAATATGCACAAACATGAGGGACAATACATTAGTATTCTCAAGTCCATTAACAAAAACAAAGTTATAAGAAAAACAAAGTTATATTTGACTATTAGATATTTTTGTTACATATTTATTATTTATTAAAAAATTATTTTATTCTTTTAAGATCGTTTCTCTTAGCACCAGAATTTTTTAGGAACTATTTTGGTAATTATTTTTTTGAATAATTTGAAGAGGGTGCTAGAGGCCAGTAACTTTTGTATTTTGTAATCATCAATTGATCATCAATAGTATTTTTAATGGTGTGAAATTAAATCCAATGGTATGGGATCATTCAATTTTTTTTTATGGTTAAATGCTAGCTAACTTTTTAAAAAGTTGTTGGTCCCCTAAACTTTCCCTAATTGTTGAAAAGATAAATGGTAAAAGGCCATCAGAATTTATTGTTTTGAGCATTAATTAGCTATCAATATTTAAAAATATGAGATAAAATATATTGTTATATTATTAGATTAACTGCCTGTTTGAAAACTTTTAATGGTATAGAATTGAATTTTAGTATTTAGAATAAATTAGTAAAACTATAGAATTGAATTGAATTCTAGTGTTTGGAATGTTTATCAAATGAATTAAAATTTTATAATAGACAATTTTATCCTTTATTAATATAACATCATATTTAAATAATAATATATTTATTTATTAAATTATATGAAAAATTTAAAAAAAAATTATTTTTTAACTAAATTTTTTTCAATTAAAATTTGTTCACCTCTTTTAGAAAAACAAAAATTAGATTAATCTAAAAATATTAAATTTTAAACATTATTATTAATTAAAAAATAAATGATTTTTCACGATTGATTCCAACGACAAACAAATAACAAAAAACAAACATGAACTATCAAGAACCAACTTGTTGAGTGGTCTAATGACATAGCAAGTTTAAAAAAATTAGTTATTAACAGTAAATTATAGCAACTAATTCATGTTATTAAAATAGACCAAATTTATGCCACTTTTTGCTGGTGTCATGATTAATACAACTTCACTTGAAATGTCAGACAAATTGAAAAACACTTGGTGTCATTAATCTAATTTAAACACATAAAATTAATCTAATTTAAACACATAAAATCTATATATGTGGATATTTTTTTAGATCTACAAATAATGAAATGAAGGTGGTAAGAGAAGAGAGAGTGTATTGAAATGTGAAAAATATTGAGTGAAGAAAATTAAAAAAAAAAGTAATTAAATTATAAAAATATTTTAAACATTTTAAATTTTAAATAAAATTCCAATGGAATGAAATTTTAAATCGGACCTATTTATATTAGAATTGATTTTGAGATAAAACAATAGAATTGAGTTGAATTCTATCTAAACTAATTTAAATATTTTTGTTTCAAACACTAGAATTGAATTCCAAAAAATTTCCAAACACCCTGTAAAAGAATTAAATTGATAACTAAATAATGGCTAAATACAATAAATTCTAATAATCCACCAGCATTTTTTCATTTGAAAATATTAAAATTATGTATGTTCTGAATGTTACTATTTCTTTTAGTCTTTTACAAATTACAAAATCTTGACAAACAAACAAAATAGAAACTAAAAATAAAACCACAAAGAACTGTATTTATCAACACATTAGATCGCTGGTACATAATAGGAATGCAGTCAATGAACACTAGTACAGTCTCTTATTATCATCATTTTCCATTTGTGAAGCATGATACCAAACTGGAGGTAATCAGTTCGGATAGAAGGCACGGAATGTTTGAATTTGTTTTGAACTCCAAAACTATATAATTCGGAGAAATCCTGAAAGCGAGAAGTCTTTCTTTTTTTTATTTGCGTAAAAAAAAAAATTCGTGACTCTATCATCAGTACGAGATATTGAAATATGTGTAATAAAATGTTTGGTTTCATGTTTTAAAGTCCTAAAATCAATAGAGGAAAAGGGTCACTAGCTCATAGAGTTCTAAAGCAAGCAAACAAAGCAAAACACCTAGGATACTCTGGAATAGACTAGAGGGAAGGATGAAAAAGGCCATTGGAAATAATTGATTTTCATACTGTGGCCTATGATTCATCCATGGAGAGTTCTAAATATATGGCATTCAAACCAAAAACAGCTTTCCAGATATCATGATCAGTAAATACAACTTTGCTTGCTAACATCCATCCCATACAGTGGGAACTGAAAAAAAAACAACTATTCAGGCTATGCCGTAAACAAAATTAGTTCTCTCGCTAACATCTGAATCCATTCGACAAATTCCAACATCATTTTGATCTAACTACGGAAATACTGACCACTGACAGAATGTCATGCTCTACACCCTTTCAATTTTCCGATTGCAAGATGTCCTAATCTTCGATGATTAACGCCTCTTCTTGCTTCCTTTTGTGCTGGACTTTGATGGTGTAGCAACCAGATACACAAACAGAACAATGATGGATATCACCGAGATAAGAGATCCATACTTAGCCAGCAACCTCTGCGGACAGTAAAATTAATGACATTAGATAATGACGTCACACTGTGATGCACCAAAAGAGTGGTTGACAAAGAACAATTCATCAGAATATAAAGAAATATGCATCTGAGAAAGAAAAGTGTAAAAGCATGCATAAACACATCAACTTTGTAGCAGCGCACACAACTTATTAAACTATATGATTCTCAACAAACTTGCATCAGACAAATTTAATCATGGTTGACATATGACATGCATAAAATCAACCAAAATAGGTAGCACTCATGCTAATTCAATGTCATTCACATCATAAAACAATGTCTAAGACTGCAATTAGATAGAGCACAAATAGTTGTACATACCTTAGCCTGAGAAATCCAGTCCAACCAGATGCGATTACATGCAACCAAAGAGCAATATGTAAGTCAACAAAAGCAACATTTGAGATCGGTGCATGTATCAATCAGGTATACAAGAGACATACCCATTCAAACTTCTGCTCAGGAGGTCTATCAGCAAGAACATCCAAGGGCAATATGGGAGTTGATAATGCCTCCTAATAATAGCAAGAAATTATTATTCATGTTATTATAAATTCATCATTATTACAAGAAAAATCTCAACACATGAAAATAGGCATCACTCTAACATATATTAAACCTGTAAAGCGGCCTTTGTGGGAACACGGAATTTTATGACAGCTGGTTCGCCAGCAAATACTCCCTTTGTATTTGTCTCAAGCTCAAAAGTGTGGGAGAGGATGCCACCACTGAAAAGTGCAAAATTTATTTGCTAAACAAAATCTAATGAACCAAAATGCAACAAAGCAAACTGCAAGAGATAACCTAGAGTAGCAAAAAAAGTTACAGCAAAAAATTCGAAACTCACGCATCAAGCTTCTCCCATGACTTTGTGGTGCTACCACTGATTACACTAAATTTATCACTTGGCCAGCCATCATCTGTTAGACTTACATCATATGCAGTCCTTTCAAAGAAAAAAGAAAAGTAATTTAAATGGCAATGAGAAGAAAAAGAAAAATAATGGCAAAAGAGGGATACTAAATAAAATTAGAGACCACAAGATAACTATAACTGTCATATATAAAATGAAATCTTCATCGACTTGTCATTCAAACTCATCCCATGATCACCTCTCATTAATTATGCTTTACATGCATGGTTTCATGTACCTAAAAGTTCATTTTATATCACATCTAATGAAATTTAGAAAGCTATCCTGTAAAGATTAAAATACATTGACGGGTATCATTTTGCCAAAATAGATCAGAAAAGTATTGTGTTTGCGTAGAGCTCACACACAGTTTCACTACTGAAATTCCTCATGTTAATGCACTTCCATTATCCAGTAACAGAAAATCCTTTATTATAACAACTTAAAAAATCAGCATAAACTTGCAAGCTTATTACGTTATGTGATAAGCAAAGAGTAAACAGCATAGAAGGTCCTATCTTATTGATTTGGAACCATTGCTATCATAGTCCATTTCGGTAAATGAAACCCCAGACCCATTAAAATAAGTAAGTTTCCTTCGCGTGTTGGTCCTATCTTGCATAAAAAATGCAACAGTTGAAAGCAACAAACCAAGCTCGCACTGTATTTCTCCATATCTTGAATTACAAACATCAACATATCAAATCAAATTTAGGGGTACAATTAGTATATATGCAATTGAAACTCGTATGAAGCCACCGAAAGGTTCAAATTTTCTGTTTTCACAATATTAACTTCACTTGTTGCCCCCCTATCGATCTTTTCCGCAATTAGATCACAAACTTGAAAACCGATCATCTTTCTTCCACTTAATTACAAAAAATTGCCATTTTATATATAAGTTTCCACGGCATTAAAGAAAATCGAGATCTAGCATAAATCTCTGATCTAATTACACAAATACATGTACAAAAATTTGACAAATCTCAATAACCTAATTGCACCAATCGATCAGAGCATGCATGCGGGGAATTGAGATCTCAGACACATAAAACAAAATTCAACAAAATGAATAATAATAATAAAGGAATAGGAAAATGTTAGGGTTGTAGATCGGAGCATACGAGGTTCCTTGGTTATAGATATCGATGGTGACGGAAACCCTCTCAGCACCGGAATTGATCCTGTTGAGCGTGGCCTTCTTGTGCGCGACGATGAAAGGGACGTCGGAGGAAGCAAGTGAGGAACACACCAACAGCGATGCTATCAGAGCTATAGCGGTGAGTGCCTTCATCATTGGATCCGCCATTGGAGAGAGGATGAGACGGAGATAGAGAAAGAGAGAGGGTCAACGATGGAGAAGATGGATCTTTAGATGCGAAGACTGGTTTATGTGGTTTATATGCAAGGGTCTGTTTGGATCCGGAATTGGAAACCAGTGTCAAATAAAACTAAAACAACGAGGAATAAAGGACACTACTAGGGTTAGTGACTTTTGGATGCGTGTAGCGGAGGAAATTATAAATAATTTTTTGAAATTTTAAGATCAAAATATTATATTTTTATATTTAGTTCAAAATTTAAAAAATTATTCTCAAATAAGTTTGATTTTAAGAAATTAAAATTATTATTTTAATTTTTACCCTTTTTTTTTGGTATATTTGATTTCTAATGAAATAAAATTCAAATAATAAAATAATACACACACTTTATAGAATGCCCACCAAATGCTTCACTGCTACACCTACACGTTTCCAAAGCGGTAATGTAAATTTTGATAAACTTATATTAAAGTAACCTATCATTTCTGTTCATAAAATTTTAAAATATTAACAATCCTATCTATAAATAAATAATAAAACCAATTTTGTATTAATGAAAGACAAAAATCAGAAATCAACGCGGATTAGATCGGATATGGCTAAAATTTTAATTCGATCCGCACTAAAATCATCGAATCGAATCTAATATCCACAGTTCTTAAGTTTGGATCCGATCCGATCCGTATTTTGCGGATTGGATCGTATATCTCATATATCCACAAAACACACAAATTTTTTATTAAAAAAATATCAATAAAATTTATTTTTCTATTTTTTTAAATATGTTTACTTTTAAAATAATATTAAACATACTTTTCTTAAATAATAAATTAAAATAATACAACATATATGATAATTATTAGTTGAAATAAAACATAAAAAAAATAGGGCAAAAAACGTTAATAAGCCAAGGCTCTAGGGAATTTACGTAATTCAGCCAAAATGAAAAACGTTTCACCAATGAGCCAAAGTATATTTATATATAATTCGAACTAACCTGGTTCGAACTACACTTACACATAAATCGAACCAACTCAGTTCGAATTACTGACGAACACTCGATGAACATAATTCGAACCTACTTGGTTCGAACTACAAATGCCCTTAATTCGAACCATGCTTGTTCGAATTATACCCTTTGAAAGCTTCCCAAGTAATTCGAACCAACTTGGTTCGAATTACTCTAAATTTGACCCCAATAGTAATTCGAGTAAGGCTGGTTCGAATTATGTGAATTTCGGCTATATAAGGAGTTCGAATCAGCCTCATTCGAACCATTGTTCCATTCCCCTACCCCACCAAATCCCAGAGAAAACGACCCAGATTCGATTCGACAAAGACCTGAACGGAATACTCAGCCGATGGGGGACGATCCGGCAAGGTTATATCGGTTGGACGGAGTTCATATAGCCGAGGTCATCAACGACGAGGTTAGTACATAAAAACTTCGTGCTAGCGGT
Organism: Arachis hypogaea; assembly: GCF_003086295.3. NCBI lineage: Eukaryota > Viridiplantae > Streptophyta > Magnoliopsida > Fabales > Fabaceae > Arachis > Arachis hypogaea. Next base: position 131,180,124 of record NC_092051.1, on the reverse strand, counting down.
ATATCTGAGTTAGTGGTTTTGCATACGGTTTTAGTGGCGGTTTATGTTGGCGGTTAATCGTAGTGGTATTGCTAGTGGTTTAGTTGAGAGGTTTTGCATGCGGGTTAGATGGTGGTTTAGTTGGTGGTTTATGTTAGTGGTTTATGTTAGTTGTTTTATGTTACCTGTTTTATGTTTGTGGTTTATGTTGGTTATTTTATGTTGGTGGTTTATGTTAGTTGTTTTATGTTAGCTGTTTTATGTTAGTGGTTTATGTTAGTTGTTTTATGTTAGCGGTTTAGTTGTGTGGTATATGATAGTTGTTTTGCATGTGGTTCTCGTTAATGGATTTTTATGCGGTTTATAATAGTGGTTTGTTGATGTGCTTTTGTTGCCGGTTTAGGTTAGTTGTTTTTAGTATTGGTTTTATTAGTACTTTTGTATGCTGTTTTGCTGATGATATACCTTGGCGGTTTATTTTGGTGGTATTGGAAGTGGTTGACCATGTGCTTTTGTAAGCGGTTCGTGATAGTGGTTTTGCATGTGGTTAAGATTAGTGGATTTCTTTGAGGTTTATGTTAGCGGTTTGAGCATATGGTTTTCAATGTGGTTTGATATATTGGTTTTGCATGTAGATTCTGTACTCGGTTTCCTTTAGTGGTTTATCGTGTTGGTTATTTTTGTCATTGGTTATCAAGTTGGTTCTAACAATGCGGTGCATGTAATGCGCAGCCACAGCGATGCATCAGGAGCATGCGGCGGCAGCAGGGCATGCGACTCGATGAGAGATACGTTCCGTACCTGCAGATGGCCGGATTATACCATCTTGCGAGGCTGAACGATAGATGGTTCCGGTTAGATGAGGCCCTTGTCAGTGCTTTCGTCGAGCGATGGCGTCCGGAGATGCACACGTTCCATATGCCGTTCGGAGAGTGCACGATCACACTTCAGGACGTGGCGTACCAGTTGGGGTTGCCAGTGGACGGGCGTTATGTGAGCGGCTTCCTTTCAGATTTTCAGATATACATCCAGGGTGGCCATCTAGCTTGGGTGTGGTTCCAGGAGTTGCTTGGAGTGATTCCTCCTCCCAGCCAGGTTCAGAAGTACGCAGTAAACTGCAGCTGGTTCCAGGAGACTTTTGGAGCGTGCCCCGAGGGAGTCGATGAGGAGACTGTGTGGCGATTTGCTCGTGCCTACATCATGATGTTCTCTGTGCAGTTTATCTGGATGCCGTATAGCAGCCCCGAGGTACTTCAGGTTGTGCATCCAGAGGCTTTGGAGGCTCGGCATACGGTGTTGTGGCGGTCTGTGACGTCACTGATATACTTTGCCGTCATAAAGTGGCATCAGATAGATAGGGTTCTACCGCAGTTCGGCGGGGTCCAGCCCCGTCCGCATCCCGCCCTGAACATCGACTTTCTGATGTCGAAGGATGGCCGAGGCGGTGATCGATGGTTCCCTTACGCCTTGCAGTCATGGCATCTCCATTGGGAGTCACGTGCGGAGACCATCCTCAGGTTTGACGTTGTTGCCGACTATGGACCGTCGCATGAGTTCCTGGAGTGGTGGATTCAGCATGGAAAGAGGTTTCTGTCTCCAGAGATGTACTTGGGGGATTCGAGAGCCGTTCCTATTCCCGTTGAGGCGTCACAGAGGGGTGCTGGGCGAGTTCCTGACATGGATCGTATTGACGACGTGCCGGACAGGCGTCGGGTTGAGAGGAGAGCTCGTATGGGGACACGACGGAGCCAGCGTGAGTGGAGGTGGCTGGACCAGGCTTTGGACGAGGCTGACAATGCCGGTCCCCGTGGAGGCGGACGACGAGGGCAGGGAGGGAGACGGAGAGGGCGTGCTGCGGCGGACCACCAGGGTGATCACCGTGACGACGATGACGACGATCAGCATGGGCCCGTGGGGGGGGGGGATGGTGCAGGGGCTGTTGTAGTTGCTGGTGTTAGTTCCCATGATGGCGGACATGGAGGCGAGTGGTATAGGTCAGGTATGGGTGACGGGGCTGACACTGGTGACGTTGGACTTGGTTCGGGGCCTCTTGGAGATTATTTCGTTGGTGTACCAGGCCATGACCAGACTCTTCAGGAGAGCACCCCATGGGTTAGTCCAGGATCACAGTGGGCAGACTTCCTTGCCTCAGATACGCTTGATGCGGACTTTGGGGCTTCACACTTTTTAGACGAGATTACTGCCATCATGCAGGAGGACGTGGCGGCCCGTAGGCGTGGTCAGAGCTCCGGCACACAAGCACCTTTAGATGTTGATTTGAACGAGCCTCCTACAACATCTGTTGTTGACCACTTTGCATTGGGAGGTACCCCTCCTTCCGCCTACACTGCTGCATCACATTCAGTTGCCGGGCCTTCTGCGGCACCCGTACAGCCTAGGCCACCTGCACAGCCTGCCCTGGATGAGGAGGAGGATGAGATCGAGGACAAGGAGCCGCTTATCCGCAGAGGTCATAGGACACGGGTACCCCGTCGTTGCTTTACGGGCTCGCATCTGTTTAGATGATTCATGTATCATGTTGTTGTTTATTCATGTTCATTAATGTATGCTAGCCATGTTTACTTTTGTTGTTATTTTAGCCTTGTTTACTTTTATTGTATGTTCATCATACTGTTCTTCAAGTTGGCCTCAATACACTTCACCAAGTGCTGACTGAATTCTTGTCCGGTTCCCATCTGGGCCTGAGCCTCTCTCCCGTTGCGAACAAAGAGTTTCGCAAGCCTTCCATATGTTGCCTTCACCAGCGAGCATACAGGTAGGTTTCTGACACCCTTGAGGATTGAGTTCACACACTCGGAGATATTCGTCGTCATGTGACCGAATCTTCGCCCCTCGTCACGATGCTAAGTCCACAAGGAATACTCAATCCGGTTCGCCCACTCACACATCGTCGGGTCTTCAGACCGCAGAATATCAAACCAGTAATCAAACTCAACCTCGGTCTTGGCATACGCCGCATTGACAAGAAGCCTCCGTGCATCTTTGCCCTTGAAGGTAAGGGCAAAATTAGCCGCTACGTGTCGAATGTAGAATGCACAGTATGCAGATGGAGGTAACCAACCTCCGTCGGGAGCCTCAAGCGCGGCCTTGATGCCGTTATGCCTGTCCGATATAACCAGCAGACCCGGCTGCGGTGTCACGTGCTGACGAAGGTGGGAGAGAAAGAATATCCAAGACTCTGCATTCTCACCCTCAACTAGTGCGAATGCAACAGGTAGTATGTTGGAGTTCCCGTCCTGTGTAATCGCAATGAGCAACGTTCCCCCATACTTGCCATACAGATGGGTGCCGTCGATACTAACCAGCGGCTTGCAATGACGGAATGCCTCGACGCACGGTGGAAACGTCCAGAACAGTCTGTGAAAATAAGCTTGAGACTCGTCTAGTTGTCCACCAACTCGAACAGGGCTCGTCCTTAGGACTGCAACAGTACCAGGCATCGTCAACTGGACTCCCAACATGCACCTGGGGAGCTCGTTGTACGACTCATCCCAGTCACCATAGATGAGGGCAATAGCCTTCTGCTTCGCCAACCAGACCCTCCTGTACGTCGGCCTAAACCCAAAGTGTGCGGCGGTGGCATTTAGAAGCACCTTGATGCTGACGGATTCATCAGCCCTAACCATTGGCATAATGAACGCCGATATCACATGATAATCCAAACTCCTGTGGTCACTCGAGATGGAGGTGGCAAGACAAGTATGAGGTCCATTGTACCGTTTGACCTCCCAAATGCCCTTGCGCTGCCGGAGACCCAGTCGAATCAACCATGTGCACCCATTCCCGAACTCAGAACACTTGTCCACATACCGACGATAGTCAGACTCCACTACCTTGTACTGTACCCCTCGCCGGATGTTGTAAGTCTTCACACTTAACAAGGCCTCATCTTTATCCTGAAATTGCTGACCAACCTGGAACTCTGTCAGACCAGCAGTCCCTTCCGCATCTCTAGCTCCAAATCCAACAGCCTGCTCAGAAACCCCCTCCTGCCTCATGGCATCCAAGTCCAAAGAGGAAAAATGTGGTGGATACTGCTGTGTGCCAGAGCTAGAACCAGCTCCTGCCCCTGCAGGCTCACTCGCTCCAATATCATCACCGCTATCATCATTAATCATATCCGGCTCGACGTCATCGTCCTCTGCATCACCCAACAATCCGTCTCCAACCCCAAGCGGTGCAGCGCACTGTAAAGAGGTCGGCAGAAATTCCCCTGTTCCGACCTCGTCGCCTACGCTGCCATTGAGATCAACAGCAAAAGAAGGAGAGGCAACAGGTTGGACCGGTGGCTCGTACACAGGGACGGACGAAGAAGCAACGGCAGGTCTGGAACTGGAGCCGGCTGCCGTGGCTAAAGTGGTGGTATTCCGGTTCGAATCCCCTGAGCTGGATACCACATCAACCAACTTTTCCAACAATTCTGGTGTCCTCATCTCTGGAAACTGCCGGCGACAATGAAACATGACTTGCAAGTCCTCACCACTCCCGATCGTGAAACAATCATACTTCACGATTTCCTGGAACACCGTGACTGGAATGCGATAGAAAAACTTCTTAACCCGCTTCGCACCTTCCAGACCAAGTTTCATCAGTACAGACCTAACAAGGTCATCATAGCTCATCGTAGGCCTCACGATAATACAGAGAGGATCCTTATCAGTGAACTTCACACCGGAACGAGTTTTCCTCTTAATGGATCCTCTGTGGTGAACCAACACTACAAAACTCTCGTCACTAGCCATCATACACCCTCTAATGAGAGCAACTCATGTTTACAATCATATATATACAGGTCTGTTTCTCACTAATTCGAACCAGCCTGGTTCGAAATATGGTTTGTGTAATTCGAACCAACCTGGTTCGAATTACTTTGGGCAGCTTCTCTTTGTATAATTCGAACTAATATGGTTCGAATTATGTGTGTTACTAGTTCGAACCATCTTGGTTCGAATTAGAGTGAATTTTTCGTTAGTAATTCGAATTGAATTGGTTCGATTTATGTGTAAGTGTAGTTCGAACTAGGCTGGTTCAAATTATATATAAATATGATTTGGCTCATTGGTAAAACGATTTTCATTTTGGCTGAATTACGTAAAATCTCTCCTGCCTTGGCTTATTATGGTATTTTGCCCAAAAAAACATTTGCTTATTTATTTTTTTATTTTTGCGAATACGCGGATATACAGATCGGATATGCGGATACCAACACAAAATTCACAATCTGATCCGATAGTCTTGCGGATCGGATCCATATCTGCACTTTTCAGATCGGATTCAGATAAATACTGCGTATATGTGGACCGAATTCGATCCCTGAACACCCCTAACGATTTACCCTCAAGTTAGAAGCTGAAGACCTAGCAGCGATTAACGTTGCATGATAAACCACTATTTTATGGTTTATATTGTGTTTAATTGTGTGGTTTTATCATGATCCTTACCCACTTATTCGTTAATTTAGCATGCATTTATATTTTCTTCCTGAAATTATTACATGATTGAAATTGCTTCCTAGAGACTTTTAATTATGCATTTTAATTCTCCTTTATTCCATTCGATACCGTGATCTGGGTGTTAAGCGTTTCAGGCTTTATAGGGCATGAATGAGTTGGAGATTGGAAAGGAAGCTAGCAAAAATGGAAGGAACACAAGAAATTGAGAAGATAACCAGCGAGAAGTGACGTGGCCGCATGGCTCATGCGACCGCGCGAAAGAGGAGAAATCGCAGTGACGTGGCAGCATGGCTCACGCGACCGCGCGGACTGGAAAAGCACGAGCGACACGGAGGCGTGGACGACGCAAACGCGTGGCGAGGAAAAGCGCGAATGACGCGTCCGCATGGATGACGCGATCGCGTGACATGCGCGATCTGCATAATCTGCAAGATTCGCTGGGGGCGATTTTGGACCCTATTTTGACCCAGTTTTCGGCCCAGAACAGCAGACTAGAGCCAGAGAACATGCAGAAACCAAAGAGAACATTCATTCTACATAAGTTTTAATTTTAGATCTAGTTTTTACTCCTCCTCTAGGTTTTCTCTCTAGACATTCATAGTTCTTAGGATTTAATTTGCGATTGCTCTTTGCATTGGAACACTGAGAGGAGTTATTACCTCATCAAGACTTTGTCATTCTAGTTCGTTTTCTTTACTTGGTTTACTCTTCCATGTTCTCTGCTTTGTTTAATTTTACCATTGGAATATTCTTAGGATTATTTAATACAAGGATCACTTTTATTTTTAATTGACTATTTTAATTTTTATTTACAATGTCTTTCTTTAATTCCTTTTCATATGCTATGAATTTTACCTTTACAATTAGTGAGTAGTTCCCTAACTTGATGGGGAGTTGATTAAAAGGAACCCTTGAGTTGGAAGGTTCAAGAGAAAGATTGTAATTAGGTTATTGTTGGTTTGCTCTCTAATTCCTAACACCAATCCTCCCCAGAGTGGATTGGGACTTGTGGATAGAACAGCATTCCAACTTGTTTTACCTTCCCTTACTTAGTAAAGGATAACTAAACGAAATAACTCTCAATTGTCAATTAATCTTAGAGTATTCCATCAAGAATAGGGCTTCCATGTAATCAACTCCCAGTCAAGGCTATTTATTTACATTATTCAATTTCATCAATTTAATTTCCTGTTTACTCAACTCAAACTTTTTTGAAAACATCTGATTAATAAAATAGCTCCCTTTCCTGTAACTCGTTGGGAGACGACCTTGGATTCATACTCCCAGTATTTTAAATTTTAATTTTCTGTGACACCTTTCTAAATTGAGCGGTGGATTTCTGGCGAGTTAAGAACTATACTTGCAACGTATATATTCTAATAATTTTTAATTCACCAATTTCTGCTCACATCAATTTTTGGCGCCGTTGCCGGGGAGTTGCAATAGAGTGCTAAAGTTATTAATCAGAATTTATTTATTTGCATTTTATTTTATTTTGCTACTATGAGCTGCCTGTTTCTTTTGTCAAATGACGCGTTCACTTCCTAATCCGTGCTTGCTAATATTCGATCCTGAAATTGAAAGGACTATTTCACGAATAAGGCGAGCTCGGCATCGGTTAGTCCGCTCTGAGGGCGGATCTGAAACGTCACTTGAGGAAGAAACCAGCCTTCGTTCTACTGATTCGGTTGATTCACGTGCAGACGATATGGCAGAACCTAGGAGAGTTACCATCCAGGAGGAAGGAGCCCCTAATTTTACAATGCAACCGTTTCAAGCGCATCACCCAGCGGTGGCTACAGATTTTGAAATAAAGACCGCACTACTTAATTTGATGCCCAAGTTTCATGGCTTACCTGCTCAAGAGCCTATCAAGCACCTGAGAGATTTCCAGGCAGCCTATTCCACTGTCAGGCGTGACGGTACAGATGAAACTTCAATTTTGCTGAAAGCTTTCCCGTTTTCTCTTGAGGGAAAAGCAAGAGAGTGGTACTACACTCAACCCCTAGCAAATGTATCCAACTAGGATATGCTCAGAAAAGAGTTTTTGGAGAAATTCTTTCCATCTGAAGTTACTGATAAACTAAGGAAAGACATTTTCACGATTGTTCAAGATGACAACTAGACTCTCTTTGAATACTGGGAGCGCTTCAATAATCTTCTGGAAGCATGCCCCCACCACATGATCGACAAGATAGTGTTACTCAGCTATATCTCACAGGGCATGAGGCCCCAAGATAAGACCACATTGGAAAGTGCTAGCAATGGGTCTATGAAGAAGTACAAGACCACTGATGAGGCATGGTAATTGATCAGCGACGTAGCTGAATCTACTAGGAACCACAGGCAGAAGCAAGGCCGTTCAAAAGCCGTTGCAGAAGTATCCTCTAGCAGAGAGACTGCTGCTCTAACTCAGAGTATCTGTGAAATGACCAACTTGCTGAAGCAAATGCAATTGAATCAACAACAAGTTCAGCAAGCTCAATCTCCTTCACCACAGCAAGGCCAACAGTTAGTCCCACAGAGAGTTTGTGGAATTTGTGTTGATTATAGCCATTATACTAATGAATGCCCGCAACTCCAACAGGAAGACAACATGGTGGCATCCACTCATAACTTCTATGACTGCCCTAACCAAGGGTACAATCAAGGTGGAAATAATAACCATAGATGGCAGGACAATTCTAACCAGAATTGGAGGGACAACAATAACAGAGGAGGCAGAGATAATCAGGGAAATCAGAGGTAGAATAATAACAACAACAGGCAGCAGAACCAACCTTACAGAGCACCTCACCTGAGGCAGTCCCAAGGACCACAGAATACCCAACAGCAGACCTCTCAATTTACTCACTCTTCTTCGTCTCCTAATGAAGAGTTACTAAAATTTTTTGAGCGAAGTCAACAGACCATGGAAAATAACATTAATGCCAGTCTGAATGGTCTGACCGCTACTTTGCAAGCTCTTGTCTTACAGATTGGATCCATACAAAATTCCAATAACCAACCTTCAAGTTCCACTGGAATTCCCTCTCAACCATTACCCAATCCGAAGAGGGGCATTAATGCCATCACCCTAAGGTCCGGAACCACACTGCAGGAGAGGAATTAGGAGGAGCCAAGCCCACCAGAGCACGCCTCAGCTGAAGAGGTCGTAGAAATAGAAGATGTTGAAGAGGAAGAGGACATACAGGACATAACTGAAAAAGAAGAAGCCCAACCACAGAAGGAAGCACCAAGAGGCGCAGACACTGCAGAAAACACCACTCCCATTCCATTTCTACAACTTGCAAGGAAGCCTAGGAAGCAGCTGGAACCCGATCCCAAAATGGTAGAAATATTCAAAAAGGTTGAGGTAACTGTTCCTCTTTTTGATGTTATTCAACAGGTACCTAAATATGCAAAGTTTCTAAAAGATTTATGTATACATAAAGACAAAATTAATGAATTAGAAACTATTCCTTTAGGTAGTTCCATATCTGCTTTAATGGGAGGATTACCTGAGAAGTGTAGTGACCCAGGTCCTTGTATAGTTAGTTGTACTATTAGTGGTGTAGTAATTTATGATTGCATGTGTGATTTAGGAGCCTGTGTTAGTATAATACCTTTGTCTATATATGATATTTTGAGGCTCCCTCCCTTAAAAAGGTCGGCAGCTCATTTTGTGTTAGCAGATAAAAGCATTATTATAGTGGCTGGAGTTGCTAAAGATGTTTTAGTGAACATTAAAGGGCTTACATTTTCCACTAATTTTTATATCTTGGAGATGCCCCATAATGACTCAGATAAGCCATCATCAATCCTACTTGGAAGACCATTCCTGAAGACATCAAAATTCAAATTGGATGCTTTTTCAGGAACATACTCTTTTGAAATAGATGGCCGAATAGTAATCTTCAATCTGAATGGAGTCATAAACAACCCTCCAGAAGATCATTCTATCTTCCAGTGTGATGTCATATATGAAACTGTAGCTGCAGTTCACAAGGAAGAATTAGAAGAGAGGCACACTGGACAAGGTCCAAGTGTGGGGATCCTCTTGATTGACAACGAGGGCACTTCGGCATTTTCACAAGTTCCAGACAATCCAGAGCATGCCCATGATCAGAAGTTGGAATAAAACCTCTTCCTCCACACCTCAAATATGCTTATCTTGAAGATAAGCAGAAGTTTCCAGTTATCGTTGCAAGGGAACTCACTTCTCAACAAGAAGAGCAGTTACTTGATGTACTGAGGAGGCACAAGAAGGCAATTGGGTAGAGTTTGGCAGATATAGTAGGCATCAACCCTCAAGTATGTGAGCACAGAATATTTTTAGAAGAGGGAGCAAGACCTGTCCGTCAACCCCAAAGAAGATTGAATCCCACTGTCTTGGAAGTTGTCAAAAAGGAAGTGACCAGACTATTGGAGGCAGGTATCATCTATCCCATTTCAGACAGTGAATGGGTTAGCCCAGTACAAGTGGTGCTCAAGAAGTCTGGAGTCACTACAGTGAAGAATGAGCATGGAGAGCTCATAGCAACTAGAGTTCAGAACGCTTGGAGAGTCTGCATTGATTACAGGCGTCTCAACCAAGCCATCCGTAAGGATCACTACCCACTTCCATTTATTGATCAAATGCTGGATCGCCTGTCAGGTAAATCACATTATTACTTTGTAGATGGTTACACAGGTTATTTCTAGATTCATATAGCTCCTGAGGATCAGGAAAAGACCACTTTTACATGTCCTTTTGGGACTTATGCTTACAAGAGAATGCCCTTTGGCTTGTGCAATGCAGCAGCTACTTTCCAAAGGTGTATGATGAGTCTTTTCTCTGATCTTATTGAGGACTGTATGGAGGTTTTTATGGATGATTTTAGCATTTATGGTGATTCTTTTAGCCTTTGCTTAGATGGATTATCTAGAGTATTAGATAGATGTGTTAATACAAACCTTGTATTAAATTTTGAAAAATGTCATTTTATGGTAAAACAAGGGATTGTATTAGGACATGTGGTATCTAATACTAGCATTTCTGTAGACCCAGCAAAGGTGAATGTTATTTCTAGTTTACCTTATCCCTCCTCTGTGAGGGAAGTCCGTTCGTTCCTTGGCCATGCAGGTTTTTACAGGAGATTCATAAAGAATTTCAGTAAGGTAGCACTTCCCTTATCCAGATTACTGCAGAAGGATATTGAGTTCGAGTTCAGTGAGGATTGCAAACAAGCGTTTGATAAGCTGAAGGCCGCCCTGACTCAAGCTCCAATTGTGAGAGGACCAGACTGGAGCCAGCCGTTTGAAATCATGTGCGATGCTTCCAACCATGCAGTAGGAGCAGCGCTGGCTCAGCGCGAAGGTAAGGATCCTTTTGTTATTGCTTATGCGTCTAAGACTTTAGACGCTGCCCAGTCCAATTATACTACTTCTGAGAAAGAGCTTCTTGCTATTGTTTTGCTCTGGATAAATTCCGAGCTTATTTACTTGGTACTAGAGTAGTAGTGTATTCGGACCATGTAGCTTTAAAGTATCTATTATCTAAAAAGGAGTCCAAACCAAGGCTTATACATTGGATACTACTATTACAAGAATTTGATTTAGAAATAAAGGATAGGAGTGGTAACCAGAATTTAGTGGCAGACCACTTGAGTCGCCTTGAGCACATTAAGGATGATTCTACTCCTATAGATGATAATTTTCCATTTGATAATCTGCAAGCAGTATCTGAGGTATCTCCTTGGTATGCATCTGTAGCTAATTATCTAGTTAGCCGCACATTTCCTCCAAACTTTTCTAAACATCAAAGAGACAAGCTGAAAAGCGAGTCTAAATATTATATATGGGATGACCCATATTTATGGAGATGTGGCGCTGATCAGGTAATTAGACGGTGTGTGCCTCAATCAGAATTCCAGTCCATCTTAGAGGCCTGTAACTCATCTGAGAGTGGAGGACATTTTGGCCCTCAAAGAACTGCTAGAAAAATCTTAGACTGTGGATTCTGGTGGCCTACTCTTTTTAGAGACGCTGCTGAATTTTGTAAATCTTGCCTCCCATGCCAAAAATTTGGTAATATATCCAAGAGGGATGAGATGCCTCAACAATATATGCTTTTCTGTGAAATTTTTTATGTTTGGGGCATTGACTTCATGGGTCCATTTCCAAATTCTAATGGTTATTTTTATATATTGTTAGCTGTGGATTACGTTTCCAAATGGGTGGAAGCAATTCCTACCCGCACTGATGATGCTAACACTGTTGTTTCCTTTGTGAGAAACCATATTATCTGTCGCTTTGGATCACCACGAGCAATCGTGAGCGATCAAGACACCCATTTTTGTCACAGGAGACTAACAGGACTAATGAAGAAGCATGAGATAATTCATAAGATTGCGACAGCATACCATTCTCAGACCAATGGGCAAGCCGAGGTGTCAAATAGAGAGATAAAGTGTATCTTGAAGAAGATAGTAAAGCCTCATAGAAGAGACTGGAGCACCAGGATACAAGATGCACTCTGGGCATACAGAACAGCTTACAAAACACCTATTAGGATGAGTCCTTTCCGCTTAGTTTATGGAAAAGCTTGCCATCTCCCAGTTGAAATATAGCACAAAGCCTTTTGGGCAGTCAAGGAGTGCAATATGGGAATTGAGAAAGCCGGAGCTGAAAGGAAGTTGCAACTGCAAGAACTGGAGAGCCTTTGCCTAGAAGCTTATGAGAACTCAAGACTACACAAGGAGAAGATGAAGGTTGTACATGACCAGAACATCAAGAGGAAAGAGTTCCAACCTGGGGACTCAGTCCTCCTTTACAAATCTCGACTGAGGCTCATACCAGGCAAGTTGAGATCAAGATGGGAAGGTCCATACAGAGTAGAGAAGGCCGAACCGTACGGAGTTTATCACCTTAGCCATCCTTCGAGCTCGGAGCTTATCAAAGTTAATGGACATCGTTTAAAGCTGTACCATGGCGAAAATCGGAAGAAAGACAAGGAACTCGAGATCTTCCTCTTGGAAGATCCCCACATAGCCAAAGACTGAGCTAGTGGAGCGTCCAACTTACGGACGTTAAAGCAAAGTGCTAGGTGGGAGACAACCCACCATGGTATGATCGTTCTTTTCTCTATTTTTAGTTTTCTTATCCAATAACTCTTCTCTTTATTAGTAGATTTCGTGCATCTGCATTTACATACTTTTATTTTTTTTAAAAAAAAAAAGAGAGAGGAATATGCCACGCGACGCGACCGCATCAGCGACACATCCGCGTCGCAAGGAGAGGGGAGAAAAATAAAAACGAACAGAGAGTCACGATGGAGCGTGGCTGGAGGCGTGCCAATGGCACAAATCAGCCCACGCGACCGCGTCGCTGACGCGTCCGCGTCGTATGGGCATAATGACCTTTCACGCGACCGCGTGCTCTGATTTTTCGACGTAAAAAGGGCGCACAGCTGAAAGTTGTGCTAGAGTGGTGTTGGACTGGCGCTGGACGCGCAGTCCCCCTCACGCGACCGCGTACCCCACGCGACCGCGTCGTACCCCATAAACTGCCCACTCACGCGATCGCATGCCCCATGCGATCGCGTCACCTAAAATTTGGCATTTAATGATTTTGAACAGAGAGTTGTGCGAGTGCGAGGCAACCCTCGCGCCACTAGCACAAACTAGGGTCACGCGACCGCGTGACCGACGCGACCGCGTCAATCACCTTAAGCGCAAGTCGCGCGACCGCGTGCCCCATGCGATCGCGTCGCTTGCAGCGCACAATTTTCCTAATTTTGCCAAATATCATATCTTTTTCTCTCCAAATCCTATTTTCTCTTTTCCCTCCTTATTTTTCCTCCTCCTCTCTTCCTTCTATCTCACCTTTCACTCTCTCTCCCTCACCTCCATTAACAAGGTTTTATTTTCTTCTTCACCCTTTTCTTTTCTATCATTCTTCTTATTTTATTCATATTTTCTTTCTTCTTCTTTCCTTTTTACATGGTGTTAGAATTTTATTTGAGTCATTATTCTTCCTTATATGCTTGTAGATTGTTGCAAATTGTTTGACAATTATATATTATTTTCTTTAAAGGGTTACTTGCATGTTCACTTTAATACTTTCTATACTTTATTTACCTTGCATGCTATGTGTTTGTGAAAAAGCCCATATGACATTATGCACTTCTCTATGTTATTCTAATATTCAATGCTTGCTTTTCACAAATTCCCTTTACTATTATATTAATTGAATTTAATTGTCAATACAAACGTGATGGTTTGTTACAAAGTAATGCTTGGTCTATGCTACTCATGCCCTTTTCCGGCATGCCAATACACACCTTGCATTCACTTGTCATTATATGCACTAGCTATTTTCCTTTGATGACTTTTCACATGTACTCATGAGCGTGTGTTAATGTCAGTTACCTCCTAATGCGCATCCATCACCACCTTTTCCGTTCTCTTCCTTGCTATATATCTCTTTGAATTTAATTTACTTTCTCTTCCCTTTTTCAGGATGGCCACCAAGAAAGGAAAAGAGAAAGCTACTCCCAAACCACCAGCAAGAAGAGGAACTAAAAGAGCACTAGTGGTAGAGCCTTCTTCAATTGCAGTCAAGCCCTCAACAAAAAGAGTTAAGAGGATCATCAAGGTTGATGAAAAAGCGAAAGCCTTTCCAGCAAAGGACACTGCGCGATTTCCAAATCGCTACTGTGAGCAGATGTTCCCTATTCTAGCTGAAAGGAGTTACAACAACGAACACCTTCTTATCCTCCCTCCCAATATTGCTACTTTTGTTGAGCCGCAAATTGAACGAAGACAATGGGGTTTCCTACAGAGACAACAGAAGCAGGTCAATCTTTCTTGGGTAGTCGAGTTCTACTCTAACTTCTACCTGCCTACCCTGCAGTCTGTCTTTGTCCGTCAGAAGGAAGTCCCCATTACAGAAGAGGCTATTCAACAAGCTTTGAGTCTTCCCCCTATTCCAGAAGGATTGGACGCCTTTCAAGAAGCCGCACTCAAGCGCCAGATGTACCAATTTAACTGGGAAGCTGTTCTCAGAGTTATCGCACTACCTGGTAGCCGTTGGATCTACGGATACCATCGTACCCGCCCTAAGGGAATATCAGCTTCAGCACTTACCTTGGAGGCTCGCGTATGGGCACAGATCATGTCCCATTACGTCTTTCTGAGCACTCACGAGTCCTCCTTCACTGCAGACATGGCCGTTCTACTATGGTGCATCCTTACAGACCAGCCTCTGAATCTACCAAGACATATCCGGAATGCCATGGGACACGTACAAATTGCAGGCAACTTACCTTTTCCCACCTTGGTCTCAGATCTTGTCTCAGCAGCCGGAGTTTCCTACAGAGCTGGAGACACCAAAGCCATGCTTCCACGGGATGATTAGTATGTCCCCAATGGGAAGTACCTCAGACTTCCAGCAGCCACTACAAGCCTTCCTACTGCACCGGTTGAAGATATCCCTTCTTCAACACCACAAGCACCTACAACAGATGAACTGCTCCAGCAGATAATCAAAAGATTGGATCGGCAAGAACAGAAAGCGAAGTTAAGAGAGCGCCGTAACGAGCGCCAATTCAAACACCTCAAGGAGCTACTCAAGGGACACTTCAAGGACTCAGACACCCCGGACTCCACTTCTTTTACCAGCACAGGGAGCCATGATGGTCCCAACTGTGGAGATACTGCAACCAGCCCACCCCTGTTCCTGACAGATGGCACCGAGGACGGTGCAAAGCCTTAAGTGTGGGGAGGTCGGTCAGTACCTGACTTCCGGAGGTAATTTCTCTTCCCTAGCACCAATAAATTAGGATATTTTAGTTAGTTTTTCTTTTTTTTATAGAATAGGATAAATTGCATAGTAATAGGTTAGTTGCATGCATGCTCTACTTGATTGAAAAGACAATAAGTTTCTTTTAAGACTCTATCTTTGGAACAAAATTTCACTAATTTTTCACATTTTTATGATAAATTTGCTTGAAGTTGTATTTGGAACATGATGTTTGAGCTAAAGAACACACAACCTGTAAAGATTTGAGCCTTTATGCATGGTTACATTATTTAACCATAATTATTTTATTCTTGTGTGTTTACTTCTCTATGATTATAATCTATATTTTGTTTTATCTTATATGTCCAATATTTATTATATTTATATGCTTGCACATGATTGAGGCCATTATTTGTTTAAACTTACTCATCCAAATTAAGCCTACCCTTTTCAATTACCTTTGTTAACCACTTTGAGCCTTTAAATCCCATTTGTTCTATATTTCACCACATTACTAGCCTTAAGCGGAAAAATAATTGTATATCCCAAATTGAATCTTTGGTTAGCTTAAGATAGAATTGTGTGTGCTAGTTAAGTATGGGAAATTGTGGGAACAAAAGTTATTAAGGGAATGTGTCATGATAATTTAATGGGAATTTGGATACCTACTCATGTGAAACTATAAGAATTAAAAATCTATGTGCATTGATAAGCTATGTTTATTTTTGCCTCTATTAAAAAAAATTTAATAAATAAATGAATAAGGGGACAAAATTACCCCAATGCTGAATTGAGAATTCAAAGATCAATGCACATATGATAAAAATTAAAATAAAAAAGTTGATACATGAGTATGGAATGTAAAAGGAGAATTCTGGGTAGCTAGGTATGAATTCTAAGGTTATGCAAGTTATATAGGTTGGGTTGAAGCTTGGGTTAATTAAAGATTCAATTTATAAGCTCACTTGACCATACATGTATCCCTACCTACCTTGGCCCCATTACAACCTTGAAAAGACCTCATGATGTCTGCATTGGTATATTAACTGTTGTTGATTGGTTAGGAGAAGAACAAAAGTTAGAGAGCATGATTAGAGAAGGATAGAGTGATTACCCTATACACTAGAGAGGTTAGAGCGTACATACATCATCAGTGAGGGTTTAATGCTTGAATTTCCATGTTCCCTGCTTTCATAAGCTATCTTCTTGCACTTTTATCTGTCTTACTGTATGATGATAGAATTAGTGTTGATTTGTAATTGTTTTGAAGAGCTTATTTACTTTTGATCAAGTGGACAAAAATCATATAGTTGCATTCATATATATATAGGATTGCATTGCATTGCATGAGTTTCTACATGTTCATACTTATTTACTTTATCTCCTTCAATTAAGCATGAGGACATGCTAATGTTTAAGTGTGGGGAGGTTGATAAACCACTATTTTATGGTTTATATTGTGTTTAATTGTGTGGTTTTATCATGATCCTTATCCACTTATTCATTAATTTAGCATGCATTTATATTTCCTTCCTGAAATTATTACATGATTGAAAACTACTTCCTAGAGACTTTTAATTATGCATTTTAATTCTCCTTTATTCCATTCGATGCCGTGATCTGGGTGTTAAGCGTTTCAGGCTTTATAGGGCATGAATGAGTTGGAGATTGGAAAGGAAGCTAGCAAAAATGGAAGGAACACAAGAAATTGAGGAGATAACCAGCGAGAAGTGATGCGGCCGCATGGCTCATGCGACCGCGCGAAAGAGGAGAAATCGCAGTGACGCGGCAGCATGGCTCATGTGACTGCGCGGACTGGAAAAGCATGAGCGACGCGGAGGCGTGGACGACGCAAACGCGTGGCGAGGAAAAGCGCGAATGACGCGTCCGCATGGATGACGCGATCGTGTGAGATGCGCGATCTGCATAATCTGCCGGATTCGCTGGGGGCGATTTTGGACCCTATTTTGACCCAGTTTTCGGCCTAGAACAGCAGACTAGAGCCAGCGAACATGCAGAAACCAAAGAGAACATTCATTCTACACAAGTTTTAATTTTAGATCTAGTTTTTACTCCTCCTCTAGGTTTTCTCTCTAGACATTCATAGTTCTTAGGATTTAATTTGCGATTGCTCTTTGCATTGGAACACTGAGAAGAGTTATTACCTCATCAAGACTTCGTCATTCTAGTTCGTTTTCTTTACTTGGTTTACTATTCCATGTTCTCTGCTTTGTTTAATTTTACCATTGGAATATTCTTAGGATTATTTAATACAAGGATCGCTTTTATTTTTAATTGACTATTTTAATTTTTATTTACAATGTCTTTCTTTAATTCCTTTTCATATGCTATGAATTTTACCTTTACAATGAGTGAGTAGTTCCCTAACTTGATGGGGAGTTGATTGAAAGGAACCCTTGAGTTGGAAGGTTCAAGAGAAAGATTGTAATTGGGTTATTGTTGGTTTGCTCTCTAATTTCTGACACCAATCCTCCCCAGAGTGGATTGGGACTTGTAGATAGAACAGCATTCCAAATTGGTTTACCTTCCCTTACTTAGTAAAGGATAACTAAATGAAATAACTCTCAATTGTCAATTAATGTTAGAGTATTCCATCAAGAATAGGGCTTCCATGTAATCAACTCCCAGTCAAGGCTATTTATTTACATTATTCAATTTCATCAATTTAATTTCCTGTTTACTCAACTCAAACTTTTTCGAAAACATCTTATTAATAAAATAGCTCCCTTTCCTGCAACTCGTTGGGAGACGACTTGGGATTCATACTCCCAGTATTTTAAATTTTAATTTTCTATGATACCTTTCTAAATTGAGCGGTGGATTTCTGGCGAGTTAAGAACTATACTTGCAACATATATATTCTAATAATTTTTAATTCACCAATTTCTGCTCGCATCATTGCACACGAAACCTTTATTTTCACCGTATCGAAGCTTTCGAAGACAAGGTTGGGGAGGAAGAGAGCCCGCAGTGGTGGAGGAAGGGGCAGTGAGTGGTTGCGTACAGCGTACAATGGCGAGGTTGTGGTGGCATGAGGCCTACATCGGCGAGGTTGCGGCAGCGTGCGGCGTACATCGGCGAGGTTGCGGCGGCGGTCGGCGAAGTATGGCACAGAGCGGCGATTAGTGCGTTGGAGTCGGAAGAATCAGAAGCAAGGATGGCCGCCAATCAGGGAGATACATACCGCTTGAACGACAATGCGCATGTTGCCAGATTTATTGATGATGAGGTTAGTTATCAAAATCCGTATTTAGTTTATGCTATTAATCTATTGATGACATTTATATCCTGGTGAATTTAGTCTAAATTTCAATATGAATATCTAATGAGATCGTAAAGGTCGATAGGTGTGATTGACTGTTAAAATATTGGTGATGATGAAATTTACTGTTTCATTGTTTAGTGAATTTTCAGGTTGTTGGATGATTGCAAAGGATGTTAAGACTTAGGTGAACCTAGAGACTTAAAGTCAAAAATTTCGTTCATAATGTATCTATGCTTGTGATGTTAGACTTGTGATATTATAATGAATACCTATAACCTGGTCTGTTTTACATCACTAGCTTCTACCATATTCTTTTTTTACTTTGAATTATATATTTTCTGTCTATGATGCTCCCGTAAATTGTGTTGTTAATATTTCTGTTTTATCAACTAACTCAATGTGTTAGGAGCGTCTGCATGCAACAGAAGATGATAATGCATGACCGGATATTGCCCTACTTAGATCATGCCAATTTACTACATGTTGCAAGGCTAAATGATTATTGGTTTAAGCTTTATGAGCTGCTGATAGTGTATTTGTTGAGCGATGGCGTCCTGAGACCCATACGTTTCATATATCATTGAAGAGTGCACGATAACTCTACAGGATATGGCATTCCAGTTTGGTCTCCCTATTGATGAACACGCAGTAAATGGATGTCTGAGCGACTTTGAGCAGTTGATGGAGGGGAAAGGCCTGCTTGGGTGTGGTTTGGAAAGTTATTCGGTGAACTTCCACCAGATGATTGTATCGATGAGTTCACAGTTTCTTTTTTGTGGTTCAAGAACAAGTTCAAAGTCTTGCTTGCCAATGAATCGGAGGCAACGATTCAGATTTATGCATGTGGTTACATTATGATGTTCTTGTCCATGACACTTTTCAAGGACAAGTCTGGTGCTAGGGTTCACTTATGGTGGCTTCCGTATGTTGCGGACCTCGACGGGATCGGCAAGTATAGCTGGGGTTCGGCTACTTTGTCGTGGTTCCATCTTGTGCAATTGCCATCAATAAAGTACCTCCATACTTGCCATATAAATGAGTAACATCGATAGATTCAGTGGCTTGCAATACTTGAAGGCCTCAACCCACGGGGAAAACGTCTAAAACAATCGATGAAAAAAAAACCCTCGTTCCATCGACCGTATTACCTGCCCTAACTGGTGAAGTACGCAACACTGCTATAGTGCCAGGCATATATATCTAAACCCCGATGATCCACCTTGGAATTAGCTTGTAAGACTCCTCCCAATCTCCATATATGAGCAATCGCCTTCTGCTTAGCCATCCATACCTTTCTGTAATTGGGCTTGAAACCAAATTTTGATGAGACCGCATTCTTCAATACTTTAATGGAGATCGATGCATCCGCCATGACCAGTGATAGAATTGATGCACAGATGACATGATAATCGAGCTACCTGTGATCAGTGGATATCTCTGTTGCAACACACGTCTACAGCCCATTGTACTTTCCAACTTCCCAGTAGTCTTTCCCTTGCCACATAGTCACACGTATCAACCAATTACATCCATTCTCAAACTGCACACACTTTCCATGATACTTCAATTGATCGAACTCAAACACTTTATACTCAACATCACGACGAATATTATAACTCTTCACTGTCAGTACAACTTCTTCTTTGCTTTCGAACTGCTAACCAATTTGAAACTCATCTGTGCCAAGCATACCAGGCTCATTTCTGTGAATAGTAGGCAATTGGTGATCTGGAAATTCAGATCAATTCATTGCCTCAAGATCTAAATTAGAGAGAAGTATGGAGGGTAATGTTGTGTCTGAGAGCTTGATTGGGATTGTGCTCTCCCAACACGTGTTGTGTCTTCCTCGCTATCACTATCATCACCAATAATGGGTGGCTCCGAATCTGAACCATCATCGCCTATAGCCTCTGCAAGTGGATCTCTATCTCTGACATCCATGAATATCGGTGCACCGTCCAATACATGTGCTGCTCTCATTGCAACTGCAAGCTCTCCAAAGGTATGCATATCACCCAAGTCATCTGCATTATATGCCTGAACAGGCATATCTGCTACAAATGATGGAGACAAAACATAGGCAGTATCCTATTAACCAGCTGGAATGACTCTAGAACTCCCTTCTATCATGCTGGTTGGTGGATTCGGAGCAGATCCACCAGAGCTACCCTCTACATCAACCATTCTCACAAATAACTTCGTAGTATCCAAATCTAAAAATCTTACTTGACTGTGAAATATAACACATATGTCGTCATCACCAAGTATCTCATACTTTCCAA
This sequence comes from Arachis hypogaea, assembly GCF_003086295.3. Taxonomy (NCBI): domain Eukaryota; kingdom Viridiplantae; phylum Streptophyta; class Magnoliopsida; order Fabales; family Fabaceae; genus Arachis; species Arachis hypogaea. Next base: position 131,159,341 of record NC_092051.1, on the reverse strand, counting down.
ACTTAACATAACATTGCTTTAGTGAGATAGGAATCTGAAAAAACACTTGCTTTACACATTTTTTACCGTACTTTTCTAACTTCTGTAATATACTATTCTGTAAATCCATCAAACTCATTGATGGATTCACAAACATACCAATCTGCTTTTTACTAGAGAACATAACACCCTAACTTATGTTACCATCAATTTTTCCTCGATGATGAATAATGGAAATAACGTTGCAAGTACAGTTCTTAATCGATGAATTCCCACTGTCAATTTAGAAGATGTCACAATTTAAGAATAAAATACTAGGAGTAGAATTCCCAGGTCGTTTCCCAAAGAGTTGACACAGCAGTGTAAATTATTGATCAGAAATTTTCCAAAAAATTTTAGAGTTGGGAATTAGAAAAATAAAAAGATTATCAATTAAAGCAATAAAAATTAACAAGAGGTTTTATATATTTGAAATAAAAAGCCTTGACTAGGAGAAGATTAATCAGAATTTCTATCCTTGTTGAATTTTTCTAAGTATAATAGTAAAAGGTTGTTGCTTCTACTTAGTTATCCTTTACCTAATAAAGGAAAGTCAAGTAACTAACCAACTCTGATTCACAAGTCCTAATCCCTTCCTAGGGAAGGATTAGAGTTAGTGACTAGAGAGTCAGCCAACAACTTCCAATTACAAATTAACACTTGAGTATTCCAACTCAAGGGTCTCTTATTAATCAACTCCAAAGTCAAGTTGGGAGTCTACTCCATTGACATGGATGCTATTTTCGCAAACATGTAAAGAAAGTCGAAAGGAGACATGGTAATTAAAATTAATTTAATAAAAGTAATTTTTGAGCTAATGAATTAAGGGGAGATGATAATCAAACAAATAATGAAATTAAATGTAAAAATAACTCTTGCATTAATAATTTCCAAAATCAAAGATATCCATATGTAACTCTGAACAAACTGAATGGAAAGCAAAAGAGTGAGGAAATAAGAAAGCAAACTATAGTGATAGAGACTTCAATCGAAGGTAGTAACTCTCTCAAGATCCAATCCAAATGTATAAAACTAAAAATCTAAGAATGTGAAGAACCCTAGAGGAAGTAGTGTTTTCTCTCTCAGATTCTAAACTAAAACTAAAACTAAGTAAATGTGAGTGTGTGTTGAGTCTCTACTTGTCTCCTGGCTCTAGTTTGTGTTTTTGGGCCGAAAACTGGGTCCAAAACCAGCCCAAAATCGCCCCTTGCGAGTTCTGATTAATGTAGCACGTCGCTCTGTCATGCGTACGCGTAGGTCACGCGCACGTGTCGCTGGCCTTTTGCGCTTGTCACGCGTACGCATCGCTGTGCGACTTCACTGGTCACGCGTACGCGTCAGTCACGCGTACGCGTCGCTGTGAAATACTCCAAATCACACGCACACGTGAGCCATGCGTGCACGTTGATCCTCGCTGGTCATCTCCTTTGTTTCTTGTGTTCCTTCTATTTTTTCAAGCTTCCTCTCCATCCTCTAAGCCATTCCTGCCTTATACAGCCTGAAAACACTTAACACACGGATCACGGCATCGAATGGTATAAAGGGAAATTAAAAATAAACAATTTAAAGGCTTAGGAAGCAAGTTTTCAATCATAGAACAAAATTAGGAAGGATTTATAAAATCATGCAATTTGTATGAATAAGTGTGCAAAGAACTGATAAAACCAACTCAATTTAGCACAAGATAAACCGTAAAATAGCGGTTTATCAATGAACAAGCAAAAATACACTCTCATTCATCCCTCTCAAACTCAATAAACTTCATGTTTGAGCTGTTTACACCATCCTCGTGTATTTATAGACTCAGAGTCTTCATAAATCGTCCTGGGATTTTAAGCTTTATCAAGTTGAATGTAAATTTTGGCTAGGTCTTGAGGGTTTGCCAAGTTGAACATAAATTGTGGCTCTTTCCTGAGGGTTAGGAGTTACACATAAATCGTGCCAGCCTCTTGTGGTTTAGCCTTGTATCACGTAAATCCTCCCATCTGGGACGATTTACTCACAAATTGGTAAAGTTGGCCACCCTGGGACGATTTACATGTTATTCTTCAAAAGTCATTCATGCATAAATCGTCCTAAGGTGTAGTGATTAACATATTATATAAATAACAAGTCCCTGAGACGATTATATAATATTAGGAATAGGGTATTCACATTTCAAAAATTGCTTTAGGAAAATCAAGTAATTTTGGAAGTGGTTTATTTTATTTAAGTAAAAAAGCCTAAAATTTATTGTTTGAAATTTCATTAATTAACCACTCTTATGACAATTTATATTTCAATATCATATATTTATATTTATATTTATAATTAAATTTTTAAAATATTATACTAAAATTTAGAGTAAATGGTTAAATTAGTCTTTGAAAGATCACGTGATCTCCAAAGTAGTTCGTAAAAGATTTTTAATCAAATCCATCTTTAAAAGATTTAAAGTTAGTCATGTTAGTCATTCCATCACCTCCCTGTTAATGGCATTAATAAAAACTTATAGCTCAGCACATAAAACGATGTCGTTTTAACTTATAGAGAGCTGAGTGCATTAAAATGAGGCAAGTTAAATCTCAAAGTGGTCCCTTAATTTGCAATCGAGTCGCGAACTCATCCCTGCACTTAAAATTGTCCCAAATATGTCTCTAAACTTAACATCGGTTGTCCCTGGGGTATATTCTGGTGAATATTCGCAAAATGAAAGATGACGTGTGTCGAAGGTTGCCACGGTGGACAACAACAGCTATATTACGTGGCACATGCAAGGTTTTAACTCAATTTGGCCCCTATTGTTATGTTAAAAATTCTAAACCCCAAATTATCTTCACCAAAGTCTCTTCCTCACTTTCTTCTTCTTACTCCATTCTCTACTTTCAGTCTTCCAAATCCAATCATTAGCAATAACAACAACATCGTCAAAAAAGACCAAATATTGTTGTTTTAGGGTTATGACAATCACAAAAGATGACAGAAAAATCCAACAACAATAAAAAACATCAATTAATCTAATCAGCAAACATCATCAACCTAAACAGCAACAATCACAAAAAATAACAACATAAAAATCAGCATCAATTACTTAATAAAAAAACAAAAAATCAACCATTGCAGCTACATTAAAACAAAATCAGCAACAACAATCACCCAAAATATTAAACAATAATGACTGAACACTTAAAAAAATATTTTAAAAACTCATCTTGGCTGCCGCATGCAGAAGGAGAGAACCGGGCTAGAGAAGAGAAGAGGGAGGCAGAAGGAGACAGAGAGGAGACAAGAGAAGAGCGTAAACGACGAGCAAATTGAGCGACGCCATGGACGGAATCGGGCAGAAAAGATCCTCGGGACAACATCATCTCTCTTCTGTTGGAGTCGTGGAGGTCACTGAAATAAAACGCGGCGGAGCTTTTGGCAGAAATTGATGTAGCAGAGGGGAGAAGATCAATGCAAAGGAAACATGACAAGACCCAGGAGTCCAGGACAACAGTGGAATTGTGATGTCAGAGTAGAGGAGGAGATAGCAGCGGCGACCAGTAGAGCTTTAAATGTCATCGCAATGCCTCACCATCAACCAAGGAGCAGCGCTTAAGTTCATCTGAAGCGGAGGGATGTGATACCGGGTTGCAACTAAGGTTCCATCTAGTTGGGTGTGTTTTCGAGTCAGGTCATTATTTACCTGATCCATTAGAGTTTTTTTTATAAATACAAAACGATGTCATTTCAGTGCCAGCGTGACAGGAATCAGCTCAGCTCAGCTTTTTAATGACAAACGATAGATGGAAAGTGCTTCGAGGATGACCGGTGTTAAGTTCAGCGTCATATTTGTGGCAATTTTAAGTTTAAGGATGAATTCGAGCCTCGATTGCAAGTTCAGGGACCACTTTGAGATTTAACTCAAATGGTTTCGTATCACTTGGTTTCCAATTCCTCACGCTCTCAATCTCACTTCACTTCTCTCTCACTAAAAAAAAAAGACTGTTTCACCTAGTGGAAAGTGTCCAGTAAAAAAAGGAAGAGAGGTAAGGCGGTGGTGAAGGAGACGTAGAGGCAAGTTAGTGGTGGAGGTAGAACAGAGCACGACGACAGCGAGCAGAATTGACAACGACAATGGCAACTCCGTCAGCTTCATTGGCTCTATCACCTTCGTGATTATCACTTTCTCCATTCATTCTTCTTGCTTAGCGATATCGGCAGGGGCAGAGCTAGACTAACTATTTAGGGGGACGGTGTTTAATAATTTACTAAAAATATTTTATATTACTATTTCTAATGATAAAATTAAAAAAATTAAATATATAATCTCAATCAAAGTAAGACAATAATATATAAAAATTACCACTTACAATTTTGTATCATGAAAAGGCTATTCGACATTTTTTTTTTCTATTTTTAAAATCATCTATTATTGAATTTGTGTAAAAAATAGCTGCTAATTCTTTTTCTATATAGATGACCAAATTGTCTGTAAGAAATTCATCAGCCATCTTACTTCAGAGTCTTGTCTTAACAATTTTCATTGCTGAAAAAATCTTTCTGTTATTGCTGTAGACACTGGTAGAGTCAAAACAAGACGTATTAATCTATCAACCATATGATAAGTTCTTGATTTTTTCCGTTTCTTGCAACTTGTTGTACAATTCAGAAAGTGCATCAATGCCTTTCAAATGATTTAGTATATCATGCTGATCATGTTGCAACTGAGATTTCAAAATATTTAGCTCATTAGAAGGAAAGTCAAGGGGATAAAACTTCTCTGCTAACTTGCTAATTTTTTCAATGTTAAATGATTTGAAATTGTCCTTAAGATCCAAAGCACAACTCAAAGTCAAAAACTCTATTGTTTGCTCATTAAATCTACTATTCATCTCTTTGATTTGGTGGAAACTTCCAAATCATTGGTCGCATTCCAGGATCTCTTTCCAAATGAAAAACATCCAGTTGATTACACTACAACAAACAAGGCTTTTCGCAACGGTCAAAAACCGTTGCTGTATATTGAAAAACCGTTCCCTAAACTTTAGGCAACGCTTTGGCAACGGTTTTTGACCTGTGGTATATGCGGCCGTTGCCAATGATCAAAGGCAACGGTTTTTGACCTAAGGCAACGGTAACCAAAAAACCGTTGCCAAAGTTACTGGTATAGGCAACGGTTTTGAACACAAATTTTAAACAACGGTTTCAAACCGTTACTCGAGAAGCAACGGTTTTAGACCGTTCTTTTTCATGATACAACGGTTTAAAACCGTACCTGGATTGGCAACGGTTTTAAACTGTTGTAGTTTTGTTATCCACAACAGCAACAGTTTTAAAGCATTACCGTTGGTGTCATTTTTTGGTAACGGTTTTTGTACTGTTGCCACTTTATAGTTGTCTAACACAACGGCTTAAAACCGTTACCGTTAGTGTTTTTTTGGCAACGGTTTTAAAATCATTGCCATTTTATAGTCATCTAAGACAACGGTTTAAAAGTGTTACCATTAGTTATTTTGGCAACGGTTTTAAAACAATTGCCATTTTATAGTCATCTAAGACAACGGTATTAAAGTGTTACCGTTGGTGTTGTTTTTTGGCAACGATTTTAATACCGTTGTCCTTTGTAACTTTTGACAATGGTTTTTTGTTGTAATATATAATTCTTTATTTACAATAGTAGTTTTCTCGTGAATAAAATTAATTTTATTTTTTTTAATTATTTAGAGTCAATAAATAATCTAAACTATTTGAATAAAGTCACTAAAGAAAAATAATTGAATATTTTTCATCAAATTTGACTTACAAAGATTGTTGTAAGATCTGCAATCACATTCAAAATACCACAATACTATCATGACAACCTCGAACTATATCATCTAATGTTGCAAAAAATATAACAAAGAAGAGTTGAAATAGCTAAGTAACAAATAGATTTATCTTCATGTCCGATCCACAAGTTCATGACTTTTACTCTGTAACACTTGCTCTTAAAATTTGACCTTAATCAAGTTCGATTTCCCCTTCAACATAGTTTTCCTGTAAAAAAAGAAAAAAAAATCAAATATAAAACTACACATCTTTAATACTAATAATGTTTACTAAAAATGTTTGAGAGAGAGAGGAGAAACATATATATCTTAACATTCTTCTATTAAGATACACAAAAAAATTGAATCAACATCAACATAATCAACCATTATTTAAGATATGATAACAATATAGAAACTTTAACAATAAATAATACCTCCTCATGCACATCATTGTTCGGATTGCCTAAAGTGCTTCCTAGTTAAGCAGCTAACATCTCAAGGTCCACTCCTTAACTTTTTTGTTGCAACATCATCTTAACAAGCGATTTTAGTTCATCTACTTCTTTTTGCATCACATCAACTTTACCCTCTAATGATGCCTTCTCAACAGCAAAATCAACCCATATAAACTCACTAAAACCAAATCAGCACTTATAAAACAGCTCAGAATAAGGCCATCATCATCATTGCTCAATCAAAACAAGGCATGAAATCAGCCATTAACAAGGATAAAGCAGCACTAAACAGCAAAATCAACCCATATAAACTCATTAAAACCAAATCAGCACTTATAAAACAGCTCAGAATAAGGCCATCATCATCATTGCTCAATCAAAACAAGGCATGAAATCAGCCATTAACAAGGATAAAGCAGCACTAAACAGTAAAATCAACCCATATAAACTCACTAAAATCAAATCAGCACTAATAAAACAGCTCAAAATAAGGCCATCAGCATCATTGCTCTATCAAAACAAGGCATGAAATCAGCCATTAACAAGGATAAAGCAGCACTAAATAGCAAAATCAACCCATATAAACTCACTAAAACCAAATCAGCACTTATAAAACAGCTCAGAATAAGGCCATCATAATCATTGCTTAATCAAAACAAGGCATGAAATCAGCCATTAACAAGGATAAAGCAGCACTACACAGCAACAACAACCCATATAAAACTTCCTAACCACCTATATCCACTAAAATTCAGATAAAACTTCCTAACCACCTATAATCCACTAAGCATGCATAACTAAACTGACTAATTTAACAAAAACTGAACAAACTAATTAAACTAAGAAAAAGTAAACAGGAAAAAAATTGAGAACCTGCAAAAGAGACATATATTTTAGACTAACTATAAGTGATTTTTTCATTCAAGAGCTTATTGCATCTAAAGAATTTCTAGAAGTCAACCACACATATTCAAAAGAGAACATCTCAACCAATCATGAGACTAACAATTTGTATCTAACAAACTATGCAAAGAAGCTTAATCCATCAATTAATCAGTAAATATTCTTAACAATTAAATGTTCAAACAAATTTAAAAAGATAATATATTAAATGATTTACCTGTAGTGTAGCTCAATATCTAAGGTAGTCGCAGCTACAGGGAGACCCGCTATTTGATTCTCTGTTTCTGGTTTTAAAGAGACAAACAAAAAAAACAACAAAGAATAAAAATATAAGTAATTCATAACCAGATTTTTTAACAAAAAATTCACTTTTAAAACCAATTTTTAGAAATCTTATTTTCAAAAGTGATATATAACTAAAAAATCAAACAATAGAATTATCAAGTTTAGCAACACAGAAATCCAGAACACAATGCACTAACAAAACGTGTTCATTTTCAAATAGACAGCATCATCATATGTTTCTTCTACTACACTCTATCCCCAAGAAAAAAATCTAAAACAATTAGTACAATGATGAGTTTTGCTAACTAGAACTCAAATTAATGAACAATGCACAAACAGTTTTTGAATTTGAACAATGCAGAAACGGCCAAATACAAATTTCCCTTTCTATCTTATTAGCTAAATAAAGCCTCAAAATAGTTTTTGAACAATGCACAAACATCACCACTTTCCTTTCTTCTTCTTAAATCTAACAAAAATACCCAACAGCCAAAGCCCTAACTAAGCAACAGAAACTCAAAGAAGAACACTTACCACAGATGACAACCCACAAACGGCCGATACAGTGAAGCAGCAGCAGCAAAGAGACAACCCACAGATGACAACCCCTTTTTTTATTTTAAAGAGACAAACTACAACAGCAACAAAGAATAAAAATATAAGCAATTCATAACCATAACTGTAATACTAACGTAACTATCACTTTCATGCCTGAAATAAATTGATTTCTCAAAATAAACAACAAACCATTCAAAGTGAACGAAGTATATAAATAAATTACTCAGAGATGCAATGAATGATATATAAATACATTTTTTGAAACTTTAAATAAACTGTTCTAACTAAGTGTAAACTGACAAAGACCAAATAATGGATAACTTTTCTTTAAATGAGAACATCATTTTGAAATAACAAATTGCCAAATCAAAATTAGAATAGCACTGTACCAAAAAGTATTTCAATTGAAACTCTTCTCAAATGCCTTCTATAATTGAGGTCTAAAAAATTATTTTGTTAATATAATTTGGCCCACTTCTAAACTAAAGGACTTTTAATAAAGTATATTTAAGTTTGTCAATTGAAGGTCTTTTATATAAAATTTAGTTCTGATGAAGTTTCAGAACAGAACCCATGATCAAAATAAAAGAGAAAGGAGTTTTGTAACTTTTTTTACAGGAGTGGCAACTGGTTTACATGGTAGTACACTTATGGATAGCAAGTAGCAACTAGCAAGCAATTATCAGGGTAGTTCAAAGAATAAAATGATAAATTTTATTCTCATTAAACTAATTCAAATGAAAAATAAATATCTATTCCATCAAATATTTAAAATAACAAATATTTCTCCTGATTAATTGAGGCATGTAGGAAGAAGAGCAGAATTTATGCTGATCTCTAAGTCAAATAGTTGGAATAAGCATGAAATTCCTCTGTTATCCCAGATGAAACCAACCAATATGAAAAGTAGTCCACAATTCACTGAAATAATAACATTATAAAATAAGGCTAAAATAAACAAAGCAGATAAATAATTGGGCATCCACCATAGAACACCTCAAAGAAAGCAAAGAAACAGAACCATAATGCCACTGAACATACTACTAGCAGATAATAAAAGTTTTGCTACCTTAAATAACAGACTAACCTAAGCCTCAGGTTCATTTCACAAGTACACAGTCCAAATTCAAACAAGAACAGAAACACATTCAACACTCATCTTGCTCATGTTCACCAACATCACCACTTTCCACAGCCAACAAAATCACCCAATAGCCAAACAAACCCTGATATATAACAGAAATCAGAGATGAAGACCACTTACCACAGATGATAAATCACGGCCAATGCAGCGAAGCAGCAGCAGCAACGAAGCAGCAGCAGCAGCGAAGCACCAGCAGTAGCGAAGCAGCAGCGAAGCACAATCCACAACCAGCGAAGACAGTGAAGCAGAAATAGCGACGTAGAAACAGAACAGGGAGAAGCAAGGACGCCGTGGAGAAGCAGTGAAGCCTCGGAGCGGGGAGAAGCAGCGACGTCGCGGAGAGACTCAGCGACGCCGGGAAGAAGGAGGCAGCGACGATATTGGGAAGAATGGAGTGACGATGATGGTACGACGATGGTGAGTGGCAATTTGGGGCTTCCTGGTGACTTGCGATGATGGTGCCATTTACGGCTTCATGGAGAGCTGCGGTGCGATGACTTCTCCGATTCTGAGGCGTGGGTTAGGGTTCGATACGGTGGAGGGGGAGGAAGCTCTTTGGTTTCGAAGAGGAGGGCTTTCTTATTAGCCTTATCTTTTTGGTGACTACTTAGCTTATTAGCCTTATTTGCGCTGTTATGTTTCATTCCTTTATTAATTAGGAAAAAATTAATAATCAATAATAGATATATAATATTTATTTTAAAATTATTTTAATTTTATTTTTTTATATTAATATTTATTATATATTTATAATAAAAATATATAATATTTATTATAAATTTATTTTAGCTATATGTGTTAAAAATATAATATTTTTTATATATTTATAATAATATATTAAATTTATTTTAAATTTATTTTTTTAAATAATATTTGTTATTTATTTATAAAAATAATTTTTGAGTATTTTATAAATTCAATATTTATAAAAAAAATAGTTTCAATTTATATAATTATCTGAAATTATTTTTATTAGTATTATTTAATTTGTCTAATTATTTAAATAATTTAAAAAATGGTTGTTTCATAAATAATTGTTTTAATGGTTGTAAAACCGTTCTTTAAAATAGGCAAAGAGAACGGTTTTATTTGGTTACTATAGCATAATGAAAAAATAAACTTCAACAGCAACACTGTAAAAACCGTTGTCTAAGACCATCTAACGGAACGGTTTTAAAGTGTAGCATTTCGGCAACGGTTTTAATGCGTTTTCTTTGTGCAATTCTTTAAACAACGATAAAAAACCGTTGCTTAAAGCCAAATCATGGTAACGGTCATAAAACCGTTCTTTAAAATAGTCAAACAGAACGGTTTTAATTTATTGCTATAAATTGATGAAAAATTGAATTCAACAGTAACACTTTAAAAAACCGTTGTCTAAACCTATCTAAGAGAACGGTTTTAAGGCGTTGCAAAATTTGGCGTTGCTAAAGGCCATATTTGTTGTAGTGTTAGGAAGAAGTCGTGGACGCTTTGAGCTATTCAATGGAGAACTTGAAGTAATAAAATTTGATGACCCCTCAAGTATTGGAGTAATAATAGTAGAAGCATCTTCATTCTCTTGATCTTTTCTTTTAAAAATGTATCAATGGTTTTGAACTTACCTATAATTCAAATGGCCAAATAAGTTCCTATAATTAAAAATATATTTAGCAAAAAGTGTAAACTACAATCTAAATCTTTATAAAGTTTAAAAATTATATTTTAATTCAAAATAAGATATTAAAATTCAAAACAATAATACTAATATTGTAGTATAAATAATATAAAATTGTAATTAAATAGTTAACTAATAAAAAAATTAAATATACAAACTAACATATAATAACATAAACTTAATTAACAAATAATAGTAAATTAAGTAAATAACTAAGTATATAAAAAACATAAAAAAAATTAAGCAAGACTAACAAAAAAATAATTAAAAAAAACATTAAACGAAAAATTACAATGCTAGATTATATAATTTATTCTTCTTATCCTTTCATCTTACAACGTAACATTTACTAGTCCTTAAAAAATTATAATATTAAATACAATTTATTTGTTCTATTTTTGTATGACTATGTGTCTTAGATTTGGATCCTCTATAGTTTGAATTTCACTTTAGAAAGTAAAGTGTGATCTTCTACCCTTGAATAGTTTCTCTTTCATATTTATTATTGGTCCCACCTCTGAAATCAATAGTGAGAGATCACACTTTACTCTCTAAAGTAAAATTCAAACTTTAGAGGATTCAAATCCATATGTCTTTATCAAGGTTCTGAAAACTGAACCGGTTATCGAACCGTTCTAGTGACGGGTTCACTGGTTTACTGGTCCAACCGATTCAACCGTGGCTCAATCAAAATAACTGTTTTATAATAAAATAATAAATAAAATATAAATAAACATACCAAGATTAACAATAATCAACTATATTTAACTAAGATTAACAAAATTTTCAAACATAATTTTAACAAGATAAATTAACAGAGTTTCCAAACTAATTTTAACAAGTTCAGCACAATGATTAATAGAAAAAAAAGACTAGCACTGTCAACTCTTCAATTGCTTAATAACCTCCTTTCCTTCCCAACACCTTCAAAGTAATTTCTAGCTCATCCCACAATAAGTTATATCAATTAGAAATTATCAAACTACGTTCATTTTCTATGCAAAAACAATTTTAACATGGAAAGCTTCATTGCAAGAATGCAAGAATGCAAGTCGGTGTGCAGGTCCTCAGACAGTAAATCAATACAAACATTCAGAAAAAAAAAAAGAAAGACAACACAGCAACATCACAACAAAGAATTAAAGGAACATTTAAAACACAGCAACAACACAACACCTATAGGAACATTTAAAATAAAGCAACAAAGAAAGAAATATCTAAGAATCAGCATTGCTGAGAACAATAACTTGAATGTGTATGCTCAAAGAATCAAAGGCTAAGCTTCACTGAGAAAGTAAAGAACACCCAAACGAAGGAAACTTCAATCACAGCTTAAACCAAAATTCACAATCCCTTTAAATTGAAGCAGCAAGCAACTTGAGAACTAAAGAAAGGTTAACAAGCTTAAGCAGTGAACTAAATCAGCGTAATTTTAACAAAGATTAACTGAACTAAATCAACTAATTATTCAATGATTCAATCCAAAACAAGAAAATAGTATAATACAGCACAGGAGCAGAGCTAATGATTCAAATTTCAATCTGAGTAGCACTAACAGAGTCCAAAAACAAAAGATCAATGTTCTAGCAGAATCTCAAAAAAGTTCATTAAATCAATGTTCTGAGCAAAGATAAAAAAACCAGAGAACGAAATTTTTTTAAAAAATGAAGCCATTGCCTTCGTGAGCTCGAGGAAGATGCACCAATTGTTGAATGAGGAAGAAGCGCAGAACCGCAGACTACGGGACAAAGACACGTTGGTGTTTGAGTGCAACGGACAACGGCGTTGAGTGAGACCCTTGCGGCGGTGGGGGAGTAACCTAGGGTTTGTGTTTTGGGGGTGGGGGGCTGTATACCTGTATTTGAATGAAGAGGAGGAGGAGAAGTGGGGAACTTGCACGACGGAGGCCTCCACATTCGCACGGTGGCTACGCGATGGAAGGGAAGGAAGGTTGCGATGGCTGCGGCATAATGGAGAGGAAATGAAGGAGCATGCGGTGGCTGTTCGAAGTTCCGATGGCGGCGGTAGCAGGCAGTGGCTGGATGGACGATAAAAAGCTCGATGAGAGGAGCCTTGGACTGAGTGTGAGAGAGGCACTGAAGCAGAGGCGCGTTCTGGATCTGGATTTTATTCTGGAGTCTATGGAGTTTGGGTAGGGCTAGTTAGTGTGCAGCACAATGAAACGACAGCGTTTTGTTTCTTATTCAAAAACCGGCCGGATCACGGTTCGGTTCGACCGACGGTTTTTGGCCAATTCGACAGTTTAATTGTGGTTTTTGAAATTGACGGTTTTAGCATTTGTCCAAGTCATTTTTTGCAGTAGTTCACGGTTCAATCGGTTCGACCGGCCAGTCTGAACTGGTTTTCAGAACATTAATCTTTATTATTAGTTCAATAATTTTTTTTGAAATAAAAAAAGAATAAAAATAAAACTTTTTTTGGAAAAGAGAAATGAAGAACTACTTGTTGAACTACTATCTTTTTTTTAATCTGCAAAAAAAAAAGAGTCAAAGAGGTAGAAGATAAAAAGATTAAAGAGATAAAGAAGAAGAAAAAGTTGTTACCTGCAAAGTGAAAGTGGGAAGTTTGAATGAATGAAGACATTGGGAAAAAAAGGATTTATATTTTATTTTTTAAACAAAGTGTGCTATTTGCCTAGACCTAAAATTATTATATTTTATTAATATTATATAAGAATGGACTATTTTTTTTTATGAATTAAATGGGATTGAAAAAGTGTATCGAAAAAAAAGGGGACTGAAAAATAAAAAAAAGAGATGGCCATGTCTATAAAATTTAAGAAGGGGGGGATTGCCCCTTTACAAGTATGTATCTCTGCCCTGGATATCGGCTATCCTCATACCCGCCTCCAGCTTCTTATTTTCTACTCTCTTTCTTTTTCTCTTGCGATTCTCTACTCTTTTTCTTTCATCTTTTATTTTTCTTTTTACTATTGCTAATTTGCTTTGTGTGGATGTTAAGTGTTCAACCCACAATTGGAATTACGGTTAACCAATAAAATTATAATTTTTTTGTTTTTTTTTTCGGGTCTTTATATTGTAGGTTAGATATTAGAGAGTTTAGAACATAGTTGTAGTGTGACCTTTTTATAAAAATAGTAGATTATGATTTTGATTAATCTACTATTATTAGTTACAATGAAGGGCAATTTACATAAATAAAATGATTGAAAAAAAATGTTACGCAAATACAACATTGACAAATTCCATACGCAAATGCAACAAATGCAATTGTATGTAATCCGCTACACCATGTAGCGGTTTATGATCAAATTTTGTGAAAGCATAATCCACTACACCCTGTAGCGGATTATGAGGAGAGTGGCTTATTATATAAACATGTGTAATTGTAACAACTAATGTAGCGGAAAGGAAGTGACTGAAACTGAAAGGCACGGCACAGGAAGAAGCGGTCCGACGAATGCAGGTGTAAGAACAGCTGACGAAAGAGAGGTGACGAAGCTGAACGGTGCACTAATCAAGGAACAACAAAACAACAGAAGGCAGATGAATTTAGAAGTGCCGATATCGGATGAGAATGTTGTGTGGTTACAAAGAAGTATTGTCGGAGGTACGAAGAAGGCGGTCAACTTCAACGACCTTCAGGAAAAGATCCATAGGGAATGGCCAGGGGTAACACAAGTAAGAGAGCTGGGAGCTTATAAAGTAATGATAACGTTTGACACGGTGTTAAGCGCTGAAGAAGTATACACCTTTCGAATGAATGATTTATTCAGGCTGTTTTATATGGTATGGAGATGGGATAAGACAGAAAAAGCGAGTCTAGAAGAGTTTGGTTGGAATGCTATGGAGTTCTATTGCATGCTTGGTCAACGGAATCCTTCCGCAGAATAGGGGAGCAATGGGGCAAGGTGGTTAAGCTTGATAAATTAACAGAGTTGTGTAATTCCCTCAGCGTGGGGCGTGTTTTGATTGATACGTGTGTATTCGATATGATTAACAATTAGATTCACATCTCAATAAGTACAAGCGGGTTTGATGTCCTCGTCAGAGAAGTGGAAGGGGAGGTATATCGAACAGAGTGTTTTAAGGATAGCCACAAGGAGTTAGGAGACAGACAAATTTTACAGGCTAACATGACGGAACTTGATGGAAGTGGCAGAAGCATGAACTATGATGGCGGAAGTCTGGTGGCTGTTCGGGATCAGGCGGCTGAGCTCATGCTGCCGGGACACAGGAACGATGAATTTGAGAAGGATAGTTTCGTAAATTCATTAGTGGATTTAAATGAATAGAATAATCAGAATTTGAATTCACATTATGGTGTGGCTAATTGTCCGGAATTTAATGAGAAGGAGGATTCTCAGGGATCAAGAGCAATTAATGAGGAGGTTGATTCTGACAAAACGGTAACATGTCAATATGGGGAGCATCATGCAGACAATATTAAGGAGGTTACAAGTAAGCCTAATGGGCCAAGAGCAACAAAGCCCAATAAGGATGGTAAGGAGTCCCAGGCTAGAGAGTGTGGTACGGGCCTTCATGAGGATGGATCTGGTTGGCCATCTAGCAAGGTTGGGCTTGAGTCCAATCCCATGACCCGGCAAGGAGTGCAGGCTAAGGCTGCAGGTGGTTCACGGGTGGAGCTTTCACGTGACAGCAGATCAGGGGTTGCAATGGCGGTTTGTGGGGAAGGAAGTAGTCAGATTCGTGAAGCCAAGGAGACGGACGATGCTCGCCTGAGGGAACGGCGGCCAATCGAAGACGAAATGGGCGGTGAGATTGACAGGGCTGGGGACGCTATGGCCACGAAGCTGAGCAGTTCGAAGGCTATCAGCGGGAAGCTGACCCAGAATGAGGAGGCTGAACGGGAGGTGATGCTTGGGGATTTCGCTGGAGGGAAAACAGTGGGGACAAGAGCAACGCCTCGGGGTAATAGTATCCACGATGGGAGATGGAGACTGGACCTCAACGAGGTGGCTGGGGGAATGACTCAAATCACGGAGACGGATACGAAGGAAGATACAGTGGTTGCCACTCATGAACAGGGGGAGGATCAGAACAAAAACTGGCAAACCCATTATGGGATAGGACCGAAAATGCAGGGAGGGAATGGACTGATGAAAGGCGGGACAGGGGATGGGGACAGAGGCCAAGAGGGGGCAGATGAGAGACGATCAGAAGCTGGGTTACAGGTTGAGGCTAGCGTGGAGGATAGGAATGAATATCGCAGGGAGGAACAAAGGCGGAGCTGGAAAGAAGAGATGGCCGAGAATAAAGAAACCTGGAAATTAGCTGTAGAGTCTGGTGTTCAGTGTAGCGATGAGAAGGATATCATGGCAATCCTGCAGGACCAAAATAAGGCAATGGCACTGAAACGACGACAGGCAAAGAAAAAAGAGAAAATACGAAGAAGCAGGCCAAAGAATTGTAACCAGGTGTGTTCTGTTAATGTTAAATGATTATTAGTTCTTGGAACATTAGAGGTTTAGGTGGTGCTGAAAAATTAAGTATGGTAAAGAATTTTAAAAATAAGTCTCGTTTGGATATGTTGGGGCTAATAGAGACAAAAAAGGAGTTGGTAACCAAGTTTGACGTTATGCGTATTTGGGGTAGAGATGGAGCTGGGTGGGAGTATGTAAGTTCAGTTGGGGCCTCCGGAGGATTTGTTGCTCATATGGGACGAAACAGTGTTCAAATTGATTAATTGCTATAAAGGAGATAGATAGATGTGCGTAGAAGGGGTTGTGATAAAAGATCAATTTTAGTGTGCAGTTTGTCTGGTGTATGGACCACATGTGAGAGCTGAGAAGCTAGAAGTATGGGAAGAATTGAGTTATATTGCAAGATTATGCCAGGTACCAGTCTGTTTTCTGGGTGACTTTAATGAAGTCATGCACTTGGAAGAAAGGAAAGAAGCTACTACATTATCAGCATCCGCGGAAGATTTTAGAGATTGGATAAATGATATGGAGCTGGTTGACTTGCCGTTAAATGATCAAAGGTATACATGGTTTAGGGGGAGCTCGTGCAGTCGAATCGATAGGAGCCTAGTCACCTTGGGATGGTTAGAGATGTATCCGGGGACAAGACTAAGGGGAGGTCCAAGAGGTTTATCAGATCACTGCCCATTGATTATGGAAGAGAGCAGAAATTTTGATGGCCCACGACCTTTTCGGAGCTTGGACTCGTGGTTTACGCATGAAGGGTTTCTACGAATGGTGAAGGAAGAGTGGAGGGAATTAGGTGATAGACAGTTCCTAGACAAGATGAAAGCACTGTCTGTTCCGGTTCAGAGATGGCATAAGCAGCATTTTGGGAATATAGCTGAGAAGATAAGGAAGTTTGAAGAAGAGATCAAGAAGGTGGATGATATGGTGAGTAGTGGTATGCATGATGGTACGTTGGAGTCAAGGAGAAGGGCGCTAGTGAGATGCTGTGAGAAGTGGTATGTTAGACAGGATGTCCAATGGAAGCAAATGTCTAGGGCCCGGTATGCAAAGGAGATGGATAGGAATACTAAATATTTTCACAATATCGCCTTGGCAAGAAGAAGGAATAACAGAATCGAGTCATTGGTAATTAATAGGAGAGTAATAAGGAATCAAGCAAGGATAAAGGTGACGATTCGAGACTTTTATAAGTGCTTGTACCACCAGGAAGCTTCCCCAACGGTGAGCTTTAGAGATGGTTTAGTGAACCGTCTGCAGAGGGAGGAAGCTGAAGCCTTAGAGGTGATGCCTTCAGTAGAGGAAGTGAAGGAGGTGGTATGGGACTGTGAATCTTCGAAAGCACCAGGGAATGACGGATACAACATGAATTTTATAAAAAAGTGTTGGGGGAGATTGGACCAGAATTCACTACAGCTGTATTGAGTTTTTTTGAGCATGCGAGACTACCAGCAGACTCCAATATAACATAGGTAGCGTTGGCACCAAAGTTCGTTGGGGCGAAGGAGATAAAAGACCTTAGACCTATTAGCATGGTTGGTTGTGTGTATAAAGCCATCTCCAAATTGTTGACACGAAGAATGAGGAGTGTAATGCCAGGATTAGTGGGAGAGTCCCAGAGTGCCTTTGTGAAAGGAAGGAAGATATACGATGGAGCTTTAATTGCATGCAAAACGGTACATTGGCTAAAACGACAAAGAAAGGCAGCAGCGATTATCAAACTGGACTTCCACAAAGCCTATGATAGAGTTAAATGGTGCTTTGTTGATACAGTGTTAGAGAAGATGGGTTTCGGCAGTACATGGAGGGCATGGGTTAAGGTGTGTATAAGGTCGGCATCCATCTCTATTCTGATTAATGGATCCCCTTCAAAAGCATTTAAAATGGAGAGGGAACTTCGTCAAGGTGACCCTTTATCGCCATTCCTGTTTGTCTTAGTAGTTGATGTGCTCAACAGAATGATAGAAGAGGCAGTGAGGAACGGTCGCATTTTACACTGTTGGTCGGTAGGGATGATATTGAGTTATCGCACTTACAATTTGCAGATGACACAATATTATTCTGCTCTCCAGAAGAGGGGACAGTGAGGAGTTATAAGAGACTTCTGAGGTGTTTCGAGGTTATGTCAAGACTGAGCATTAACTTTGAGAAGTCTAGCTTGATACCAGTGAATTGCAGTCAGGAGTGGACTAGTCGGATGTGTCAGATGCTTGGATGCCAGGAAGCAACCCTGCCAGTGAGGTATCTTGGTATTAGCCTAGGAGCAAATCCGCGGTTAGTAAAAACTTGGAAACCGGTAATAGAGAAGGTGGAAGAGATTCTCAACCTATGGAAAGCGAAGGTACTAAGTAAGGCTGGAAAGCTGGTACTCATCAAGTCTGTCATAAACAGCCTACCAGTGTACTACCTGAGCCTGTATAAGATACCAGATGCGGTTGCTCGAAGAATCATTTCTTTACAGAGGAGGTTCTTCCGGGGGAAGGATGACGGACGACCTGGCATGGCTCTTGTGAAGTGGGAGGTGATCCAGGCACCAAAGAAGTTAGGAGGGCTGGGAGTGGGTGATGTAGTGGTTCGCAACACTGCTTTACTATTTAAATGGTGGTGGCGCTTCTCAAAGGAGGACTGTCCGTTGTGGAAGAAGATTGTGTGTTCCTGCAATAGACTGAACCCAAATCAGTTGTTGTCTACTCAGACTTTACCCGTGAGAAGGGGTCCATAGAGAAATATATGTCATCTACAAATAAAGGATCAACAAGTAAGGCAGAAGATGATTGATGGCCTTGCGATTGAGGTAGGGGATGGCAGGACTACCAGATTTTGGGAGGATACGTGGTTACAAATAGGAAAACTGAAAGACTGTTATCCGAGACTCTTTTGCATTTCGAACAAAAAAGGATCACCAATTTGGGATTGTGGGTTTTGGGATGGGATAGAGTGGGTTTGGCATTTTCAGTGGAGGCGAGAGCTCCGCCAGTGGGAATCAGAGACTTTAGATCAGCTGTTGAATGCCTTCCAATTTGTTAGGCTGATAGCAGAAGTGCAAGATAGAGTGGTATGGAAATTCGATAAGGAAGGTGTTTATACGACTAACTCATTTGTGCAGGTTTTGCAGGAAGCGACTCTGGATGAGGATATTCTGAGGTACAGATTCACAAAAGAGATTTGGAGAGGTTTCGTTCTGCCTAGAGTTGAGTTATTCTCTTGGTTTGCTCTGATTGGTCGGATCAACACAAAAGACTGGCTTAGTAGGTTGGGTATCCTAGGACCACATGATAATCTGTGTGTGTTGTGTAAGAAAGCAGTTGAAAGTGTTCATTACCTGTTGGTAGCTTGTGAGTTTTCTTGGCAAGTGTGGTGTGGATGGAGTTCAGAATTTGGCCTGAAGTGGACAGCTCCCGGCACCTTGAAAGACCACTTTGAAAGCTGGAGGTACATGCATATGAGACAGGAGGTGCGCAAGTTCTGGCTAGTTGGGTTCTTTTCTATGATATGGAACATTTGGTTACGGAGAAATGATGCAATCTTTCAGAACAAGACAGCAGGAGTTGTAGAGTATGTGGCACAATCGTTTCTTAGTGCTGCGGAATGGTGTGAGAACTAGCTTATGTTGTTGATGGCTATGCCGAAGATGACATAAGAGCTAGTTAGTTTTGTTTTTACCTTTTTCCGTGTATGCTCCACTTTGAGTGTTGAGCTTCCTCTTTCTTTCAAAAAAAAAAAAACAACTAATGTAGCAAAATGAACGAATTGATACAAAATGTAATCGTCATTTGCAATAAGTCGCATGGCCAATATAATTTTACATACTCAAAGTTTTTGCTATATTTTAATTTTTTAAATTTTCTCTTTTATGTTTCAATATTTTTTATTACCAATAATGATATGTTTTTCACTTTTCTTTCTTAAATTATAATCTTTTGTAACGTATTTTGATGTCTTCCATACTATTTTCCTTAAGTTTATAATGTATATGATTTTTTATCTATTCAAATTTAAAAAAAAATAACTTGACATGTTTAAATTTATAAGTATTCAATTGTACTCTATTATATTTTTTTCTTCATTTTTTTATTTTTTTATACTTTGTTAATTAATTAAAAAATATATAAATTTTAGATATATTAATTTTAGGATATATTAATAGGTCCCGTACGAGCTACTACTAGTGGAATAGAGTTAATCCTAATGGTTGTTGATGACAATGTCAAAAATAATCTTGGATTTATTTTTGTTTCTATTTCTCTATTTTTCTATTTTTTTATTAGTTATTTTGTTTTCTTTATTGCTCCACCTAATTGTGTTGAGCTCATTTCTTAAAAAAAAAATAAGATCTACTTTATGCCAATTCATACATGTAAATGTTGTAGTGTACAAGATGTCTCTGGTACGAGTTGAGAGATGGATCGAGAACTTGCGGGTTGAGGCGGATGCCGGATCACTTGACTGGAGCAATGGGGGGAGGTACCTGCAAAGACACTCTGACGCTTAAATCAGAATGGATCTGAGAGGTATAAGGTGTGTAGATTGAATGAATACCTGGGGGGACCTGAGTCCTGTATTTATAAGTGATGGTGAATATCATATCTTATCTTGTTTGGTCAAGATAAGGGAGACATTTGAATTTGAAAGTTGGTTAGGAATTCTTATCGGGCCGGTTTTGGGCCCTTCGAATGGCGGAGCGAGTTTGAACCCGGGCGACCGGGTTTAGGGTTCCTTCCGGGGGTTGACGAGAGGGTCTGTTACACTAATCTGGCCTCGTCGACCGTTTCGGATTGGCTGTGGGTGTACGAGGCAATGTTCACCCGTCTTGGCGTGCGGCTGCCATTTTCCCCTTTTGTTCAACAGTTGCTGAGCCGATGTTCCGTGGCGCCGTCCCAGCTGCATCCGAACAGTTGGGCGGCGATCTGGACTTTCGAGCTCGTGTCCGAGTTTCTGGAGCTTTCGGTATCCGTAAATGTCTTCCTTTTTCTCTTCTTGTGCACCCTTCCGTCTAAGGAGGGAAAGCACAAGAAGGGGTATATGTCTTTTAGGGCTCAGCCTCATCGTCGGGTATTCGGCTTGTACGAAGATTCTTTTCATGGGTTTAAGAGTGGGTATTTCAAGGTTCGTCCTGCGAGGGGGCATCATCTGTTCTGGCTGACGTTGGAGGGTGAGCGGGGGTTCCCCACAAATTGGAATTTTGGGGCGGGGCCGTCCGTTCTCACCCGGGTGACGCAAAAGTTTTTGACTGCGGAAGACCAGGATGTCGCCCTCGTCTTGTGGCAGTTGTTTGGGGAGCGTCCTCTTAATCACAGGGATGTGATGGGTGACCCGGTTGCTTGTCGGGCTTATGTCGGTGTGTGATCTGTGTCTTTTTCCACGCTTTTTTTATTTATTTTTTGTGGCGTGGTTCCGAGTTGGGTACTTATGCTTTTTCTACTTTTTGTCTTACTTGCAGTTGAGATGGCTGGGGGTTTGACGACTCTTGCTAGGTTGAAGGCTCAGTTGTCTCAGGGGACTCCTTCTGGCAGTTCTCCATCCACTCCGACCTCACGACCTACTGATGATACGAGGGCTGTCTCTGAGGATTTGGCGTTGACTGAAGGTGGCACCCAAGGGTCAGGTCGGGGCGTGGAGGTTGATGATGATGTGGTGGTGGTGTCACCAGAGGGTGCTTCCCAGAAGCGAAAGCGGTCAGAGGATGTTGATAGTGAGAACTTGGTGGAGGGGGAGGGTGCGGTCCCGTCGGTGATGGATCGTCGTTTTGACGCTCCAGCCTTCATTGATGAGCACCTTATGCCTGGTATGGAGGATTTCTTCCGTGAATGTGATGTGACCTTCCAGGTGAAGTCCCTTTACCGTTCCCTTCTTCGTTCCGCTGTGATTGTCCAGAAGGCCGAGCCTGTGATAGCTCAGGTGGGCCTTCTGGACAAGAAATTTCGTTAATCCCAGGCCGAGGTGGCGAGGTTGAAGGGGTTACTTGCGGATGCCGAGTCGGCGAGGGAGCGGGCAGTGAAATCATTCGAGGAGTCTGGTGCTGAGATCCTTCGCCTTTCCGAGGTTGAGACTTCTCTTTTGTCTCAGCTTGGGGAAGAACGGAGGAAGGCTTCGGATGTCGAGTCCTGGGCCGCCGTGCTTTTGGCTGATGTTGGTACTTTGAAGGATGAGGTGGCCGATTTGAAGGCGGAGGTTGTGGGTTTAAAAGAGGAGAATGCCGTGTTGCTTGCTGATGTGAAGGAAGCCATTGCTGCTATCGAGGAGACGATGAAAGCTCAGGCTTTGGTGCTGGCGCCTGGAGCGGATGTGTCTGTGATGGGAGCTTTCAAAACTGTCCATGATGGCCAGATCGTCAACCTCGATTAGCTATGATTATAACTTCTTTTGGTTTTTAGTATTTTGTTCTTATGTTTTTGGCCGTGTGGCCGTGTGACTGTGGATTTGTGGCTTTGACTGAACTTTGATTTATGCTGTTTTGGCCGTTCGGGCCTTTTTGTCTATTCTGTTTTTAAGCCGTTTTGTTTTTTATTTTTATTTGCTCCCTTTGTTTGGGATGGGCGGACTGTCGTGGGGTTGCTTTCTCGTGGATATCTGTATCTCGGGCCCGGGGGGTGATCAGTCCCCCAGTTGTGGCCGTGTTTTTATTCTGTATTTAAGAGGAAAAAGAAAAGGTATAAAATTTAAATAGCTTGATGGAATTTTATTGATGTTTTGGGCCTCGTTAAAACCCTCAGTTTATGGCGGGAAAGAGTACCCAGGATTGACACTTGTGCAAAATTAAAATTATAGTAAAGAGGGAAAACAAATAAAAGGCAAAACAAGGTAAAGGATGACCTAGGGGGTCAGTCTATGTGTAGTATCGTCGTAGGTTGGTGGCATTCCACGTTCTCGGGATCTCGTCGCCGTTAAGTCGTTCGAACTTGTATGCTCCCTTTCCGATTGCAGCCTTGATTCTGTACGGGCCTTCCCAATTAGGGGTGAGTTTTCCTTCCCCTGGGGTCGGGGTACCGATGTCGTTTCGTTGTAGGACGAGGTCGTCGGGTACGAATTCTCGTCGGATGACGCCGTGGTTGTACCTTAGGCTGATTATTTGTTTTAGGGCTAGCTCTCTGATATGGGCTATGCTTCTTACTTCGTCTGTAAG
Organism: Arachis hypogaea; assembly: GCF_003086295.3. Taxonomy (NCBI): domain Eukaryota; kingdom Viridiplantae; phylum Streptophyta; class Magnoliopsida; order Fabales; family Fabaceae; genus Arachis; species Arachis hypogaea. Next base: position 131,135,993 of record NC_092051.1, on the reverse strand, counting down.
GTTTCATTCTGCTTCCTCGTCGTTACCCCCGATCATTCTTCTTGGACTTGGGTCTCCTATCTCCACTGGGATAACAGCTTCCACGCCGTAAGTTAATCGGAAGGGGGTTTCCCCGGTTTGGGGTTTGGCGAGAACCGGTGGTTCTGCCAGGACCTTTTTGAAATGTTTGAATGCTTCTTCGCATTTTGCTTCCCATTTGAAGGGGGCTCCTTTCTTCATCAGTTTGAAGAAGGGGATTGCTTTCTATGCCGATGTCCCGAGGAAACGGGATAACGCGGTGAGTCGGCCGGTGAGCTTTTGGATGTCGTTGAGGCTTTTTGGGCTTGTCATTTTGAGGACGGCGCGGCATTTCTCCGGGTTAGCCTCTACTCCGCGTTGTGTGATCATAAAGCCAAGGAACTTTCCTACCTCCATTCCGAAGGCGCACTTTGCCCGGTTAAGGCGCATTTGGTGTTTTCGTAGGGTGTTCATTATGAGTTTGAGGTCGCTGATGAGTTGCTCGCCGGATTCGGTCTTGGCGAGCATGTCGTTTATGTAGACTTCTAGCTTGGTCCCGGATAGGTTCTGGAACATCTTGTTGACGAGCCTTTGGTAGGTGGCTCCGGCGTTCTTCATGCCGAAGGGCATGACTGTGTAGCAGTACATTCCATCGAGGGTGATGAATGCCATTTTTTTCTCGTCGGGTCGGTGCATAGGTATCTGATTATAGCTGGAGTATGCGTCCATGAAGCTAAGGTATCGATGGCCGGATGCGGCGTCTACCAATCCGTCGATGTTTGGTAGGGGGAAGGCGTCCTTTGGACAGGCTTTGTTTAGGTTCGTGTAGTCGACGCACATTCGCCACTTCCCGTTAGACTTTTTTACTAGCACGACATTTGCCAACCACTTCGTGTAGGATAGTTCCCTGATGAAGTTTCCTTCGAGTAGGGCCTTGACTTGACTTTTGACCTCGGCCATTCGATCTGGGGACATTTTTCGTCTTTTCTGTGCCACGGGTTTGGCTTTGGGATCTACGGCTAGCCGGTGGGACATTAGGTCAGGGTCTATTCCAGGCATGTCGGCCGGTGTGAATGCGAACAGGTCTCTGTTTTGTTTCAGGAGTTGGGAGAGATCCTCTTTAAGGTCATATGGGAGGTTCCTGTTGTTGAAGGTGTACTCGTCTTTGGTTTGCCCTACTTGTAGTTTTTCCATGTCGCCCTCTGGTTCTGGCCTAGGCTGGATGTCTTGTCAGGTATCCAGGTCGGCTAAGAATATGCCGGCCTCATCGTGAGACTTCTTCCGTAGAGCTAGGCTGGTGTTGTCGTATTCTGCTGCAACTTCCCGGTCTCCATGGATGGTACCGATGGAGCCGTCTTCCGTTGTGAACTTCATAAGGAGGTATTTGGTAAAGATGACGGCGGAGAAGTCGTTGATTGTTTTTCTTCCGAGGATGACGTTGTAGGCGGCGGAGTCTTTGAGGACCACGAATTTGGATAGAATTGTCTTCCTTTGGTTTCCCGTCCCTATGGTGAGGGGGAGGCCGATGGAATCGTCCGGTTTGAGGAAGTTGTCTCCGAGTCCCGTGACACCGTTGCGGTGTGTTTGAAGATTGTCGTTGCAGAGCCCGAGCTTGTCGAAGGCTCCTCTAAAGAGGATGTTGGAGTCTGGGCCGGTGTCCACCAGTATCCTTCGTACTAGTCCTGTTCCGATTCTTGCCGAGATGACGAAAGGGGAGTCTTCGGCCGAGGTGCCGTGCTGGCAGTCCTCGGGTAGGAATGTTACCATGTTGTCGGCAGTGGTGGTTGGAGTTTGGTTTCGGACTGCCAGGACTTTGAGGTCCTTTTTTAGTGTTGATTTTGACTTGCCCGATACGTCTTTGCCTGTCATGATGTTTACTATTATAGTTGGGTCGGCCTCTGGGCTTTCCTTAGAGGGTTGTCTTTGCGTTCTTGGGTCGCGTCCTTCTCTTTCTGGCGACCTGTCTCTTTCTGTGCGTTTTGGTTCTCTAATGATCTTGGCGAACTCGGGGAGCTTGCCGTCTCTTATGGCTTGTTCGAGGGCATCTTTTAGGTCGAAACAGTCTTGTGTCCTGTGTCCGTAACCTTGGTGGTAGTCGCAGTATAGGATTTTGTTGCCGCCTGTTCTTTTTTTGAGTTGTCTGGCTTTTGAGATGATACATCAGTCTGCTATTTGGTGATATATCTATGTAATTGGGGCTGTCAGGGGTATGTAGTTAGAGAATTTGCCGGTTCTAGATAGTCGGTTTGTGTTTGTTGGCTTGGGATGGTCCCTCTGATTTTCTCTAGGTGGTGGGTTATGCCGGGGCGCCGGGTTGCCGTGTTGGGTGTTGTTGTGTTGCCGTTTGTTGGCAGCGACGACCTGACTAACTTCCTCGTCATTTATGTAATCTCTGGCGACGTTCTGGATCTCGTGCATGGTCCATACTGGTTTGGTAGTAAGGTGCTTGCAGAAGTCTTCGTTCATGAGCCCGTTGGTTAGGCAGAGGCTTGCAACGGAATCTGTGAGTCCGTCGACTGTTAGGCATTCATCGTTGAAGCGGTCGAGGTATTTTCTCGTGGACTCGTCCTGTTTCTGCGTGACCCCTAATAGGCTGATGGGGTGTTTAGCTTTAGTGATTTTGGTTGCAAATTGGGCCATGAACTTCCGTGAAATGTCGTGGAAATCGGTTATGGATCCGTTGGGGAGGGCATTGAACCATTTGATTGCTGGTCCAGCTAGGGTTACCGGAAAAGCTCTGCATCGAACCGCGTCGGTGGCGCCTTCTAGGTTCATCCTGGCCTCGAAGGTCGTTAGGTGTTCCTGGGGATCTTTGGTTCCGTCGTACTTCATGTCCATTGGTTTATCAAAACCTTTGGGGAGTTTTGCTCTTAAGATTCTCTCGGTGAAAGGAGTAGCTCCCATTATTGTGTGGTCGTTTCTTGTGCACTTGGTTTCTCGGTGTCGTCGGTCTTCATCTGAGTCGTGTTGATGACCTAGATCTCGGGAAACGTTGCGGTTGTACCTTTTACTGTGTCGCCGTTCTGGCGACTTTTCGCGCCTGGGGTCGCGCGAGATGCTTCGATTGTCTCTCTCGTCGTGTTGCCGGGTTGGCGATCTACCGCGGTGAGATCTTGATCTGGAGGTTGCGTGACTTCCGTTTTCGACGTTGTATTTTTCCTTGGTGGCAACTCTGCCTTCGAGTTCCTGAACTCGAAGGCAGAGGTCTTGGATTATTTGGGCTGCTTTGTCCCCCGTGTTTTCGGGGTGTCGTGGTTCCGCGACGACGGGTCCCTTTTCTTTATTTTGCCCCGGAGTAGCATGGTGGATGGTGCTTGCTATCCTTCCGTGGGGGTGTGACTTCCTGGTGTTCGGGGGTCGGATTTCTTGTTCGGGAGTTATCCTGGCTCAAGGAGGGTTCTTCCAGTTCATCCCCCATTCCAGCTCAATCGGCGCAAGTTTCTCACAGACAGCGCCAATGTACAAGATGTCTCTGGTACGGGTTGAGAGATGGATCGAGAACTTGCAGGTTGAGGCGGATGCCGGATCACTTGACTGGAGCAATGGGGGGAGGTACCTGCAAAGACACTCCGACGCTTAAGTCAGAATGGATCTGAGAGGTATAAGGTGTGTGGATTGAATGAATACCTGGGGGACCTGAGTCCTGTATTTATAAGTGATAGTGAATATCATATCTTATCTTGTTTGGTCAAGATAAGGGAGACATTTGAATTTGAAAGTTGGTTAGGAGTTCTTATCGGGCCGGTTTCGGGCCCTTCGAATGGCGGAGCGAGTTTGAACCCGGGGCGACCGGGTTCGGGGTTCGTTCCAGGTGCAGGATCTGTGGGTTAGGATTTCTCTTTTTTTCTTTTTTTTATTAGTTATTTTGTTTTCTTTATTACTCCACCTAATTGTGTTGAGCTCATTTCTTAAAAAAATAATAAGATCTACTTTATGCCAATTCATACATGTAAATGTTGTAGCATTAAGAATATTGCTAGTTGTCATCACCCCTACTTATTACAGATAAGATGTTCTTTGGTTCTTTAAAAAAAATCAAAATTAATAAATAAAATTATTACATATTGTTAAAGTTAAAATAAAAATAATAATAATATTGTTACTCTTATTTTTAAAATATACTATTTTATATATAAATTTTTAATTTTATATTTATATAAATTTATAAAAAAAACCTTATAATTCAATCAAAAAAAACTTACGTGATTTAATTCTAGTTATGAAAGCAAATAATGCTGCAATATAGAAACAAGTCATCCTCTCTTTTCAAAAAAATATTCACAAAAGAAGATATAGTAGACTTTAAATCAAACTCTCCAATTAATGTGTTCATGATCAGTTGATTCATCATCATTATCTCTAACTAAGTATTTATTCATACCATTACCAAAATAAGGCTTGGTTTGGTAAAGCTTTTACTTTTCAAAAGTAGCTTATAAAAGCTAACTTTTAAAAGATGGCTTTTTAAAAGTTGTAGCATTTATGTTTGGTAAATTAAATTAAAAATAGCTTTTAATAAATACAAGCAACAACAATTGCGTTTGGTAAAATAGCTTTTAAAATTTAAAAAAACTATAATAGACATAAATGCAAGCATTAAATTTGAAAATTAGTTAACATATGAGGTTATATTAGACTTTTAAATTTTGAAAAGCACAAGTCAACTTTGAAAAGCTATACCTTAGGTGCTTTCAAAAGTACCCCAATCTTTTAAAAGCTGCAAGCACAAGCACATGATCTTTTTAATTTACCAAACACAAAATGAGGAGCTTGAGCTTTTAAAAAGCACAAACACCTCTTCGAAAAATTTTACCAAACCAAGCCTAAATAAACTGCATCTATAGAATAGTAACTCTCCAATTAATGAATTAATAATGGGTTGATTCATGCATCAATATCTCTAATTAGATATTTATTTATAAAAGAGTAAAAAATAAATAGGTTTCTAATTTTTTTTTAATTATGAATATTTAAATTTTAAATTTAAAAACACCTAATGTCTATTATAGTATTTTTAAATTTTAAAAATTATTTTATTAAACGTATTTATTGTTATTTGTGTTTATTAAAAATCATTTTTAATTTAATTTATCAAATACATATGCCTACAACTTCTAAAAAACTAGTTTTTAAAAGTTAGCTTTTACAATCTATTTGTACAAATGACGATTACATTTTGTATCAATTCGTTCATTTTACTACATTGGTTGTTACTATTACACAGGTTTATATAATAAGCCACTCTCCTCATAATTCGCTATAGGGGTAGCGAATTATGCTTTCACAAAATTTGGTCATAAACTGTTACAGGGTGCAACAGTTTATGTTATGCATGCTCTTAACGTAATCCGCGAGAGGATATAACAGATTACGTGCATCTGGTTCCGTTACAGGGTGTAGGTTTGCGTCTAGAATTTGTCAATATTGTATTTGCGTAATATTTTTCTTCAATCATTTTATTGATATAAATTGGCCTACAATAAACTTATAAATAAAAGATTTTTTTTCTTAGATTGATGCTTGTAATTTGTATAATTACATTTTTGCAAAAGTTAAATCAAAACATTTAAGGATTATTGATATGAATTTTCAACGGATAAATTTATTTAAAAGTAAAATAGAAATTTTAAGTGTTAGAAATGATTTTTGTTTATTGTGAAAAATCTTTATTTTTATCTTCAATTAATTTATAAATGATATGATAAAGTGCAATCAAAAGTGGTTGTCGATAAAAAAGAATGAGGAGAAGGGAGAGGGTGATGGTGCAATAGCAGACATAGCAGTCGTGTTGTGGTGATTTTTAATAAAAGAGTAGGAAGGGATGATGGTAGTGCTATTATGGTGGTGCAGGTCAGGAGGTGGAGAGTGAAGAGGAAGGAGAAGAATGAAGATGATGATTGGATTTTTTAACTGGATTGAGATTGCAATTGGGGACTAATTTGATTTAGTTTTATAAATATATTCTGTCAGTATATGATGAGTAATGTGTGCTTGATGTGCTATTATTTAATGGGTTAATTCAACAATCATTAATGGTATCAGTTATGAAAGTGACAGAAGAGTTAACATGACTAATTTATACTTTTTTAGGGATTAATTTGATTAAAAAAATTATTCGAAAATTAATTTAGAGATCGAGTGATCTTTTATTAGAGATTGAAAGACTAAGATTGAGAAATAGAAATTAAAATAAGTTTTAATATTGTGTTTGGTGTAATGTGGGAGACTGAAATTGAAATAAAAATGAAGTTCTAATTTAATTTACACAAAGGATAAAATTAGAATTAATTAATTGAAATGAGGGTATTTTAAGTAAAAATGTTATTAAAGTTTTAGTCTCTATCTCTAAAAATTTTAGTCTCTTGTGTCTCCACTTTTTAAAGGTACTAAAATACTGAAATATTGGAGACAGAAACTGAAATTTTAGTACTAGTCTCTGGACCAACAAACATGATACTGAATCTCAATCTCTTAATCTCTGTCTCAGTACCTCGAAACAAACGCTACCTAGTCTCTCTACCAAACGCTACTTATGGATCAATTTGATAATTTACTCATTTTATAATTAAATCTTATAAATAATATAATTAAGTTGAATTTTTATTTAAGAGAAATGCTAGGGGTCAGCAACTTTTGTGATTTGTAGCCATCAATGATGGTTTTAATGGTGTGAGATTGTGTGAGATTTCATCCAATGGCTCACTTTTCTTTGCTGGTTACATGCTGGCCAGAATTTAACAAAGTTGCTGCCCCTAGACTTTTCCTTTATTTATTATTAAAATACAAATAAAAATATAAAAATATAATTGTAACTAAACTTTTATATTCATAAATAATTTGATTATTATAATAATTTATTATTTTGACAAAAATAGATAAAATAACATATATAATATATAAATACGTAAAAACTGAAGATATAGTTGATTTCTAGTATTTGAGAATTTTTATAATTTTTTTAGTAATGACATACAAATTTGATTATTGTTTTATTATAAATTTAATTGTTTTATTATTAAGCTGGACCATTTTGATAATTAATTATTTAATTTAAAAATATATAAAGAGCAATTTCTTAAATCTGTTCTCAACGATTTTAAAAAGCGAACATTTTAGTTTTAAAGAAAAAGTAATACACAAATCAATCACCAAAGTTTTATTCCAAAAGACAAATTAGTCCCAATTTATTTTTCGACAGAGTAATTACTCAAATCAGTCACCGAGAATTTTAAAAACGAACATTTTAGTCCTGAAAAAAAATCAATACACAGATCAATCCCCAACGTTTTTCTCTTTTAGTCATAACAGTTCTCCGTCTATTTTACTTTTACTATATGTCAACCTTTATTATTATTAACTTAGTTTTATGCATGTGAATGATGATACTAACATATTAATACACTCTTTTCACTAGAAACAAGTAAGGTGAATAATGATGCTTTGAAATTCAAATTAAAATATTTTCTTTTAATACAAACATGTTTTTTAAAATAGGACATCTTTTGATTATATTAAATACAAAAATACAAATAATTTCAATCTTGAATTTCTTGTAGAATAATCTCTAATAATTTTATTATTATTATTATTATTATTGAGTATATATATATATATATATATATATATATATATATAAAAGAATCTAATAAATAAATTTATCATTATTTTTGTCAAAAAATACAAAAAATTATGGTACAGTATTATTGTACAAATAATAATAATAATAATAATAATAATAATAATAATAATAATAATAATTTTATTTTACTTTTTTTATGGAGGACTATTATGTCTGACGGAAAAAAATGTTGAGAATTGATATGTGTATTAATTTTTCTTGGAGAGTAAAATGTCTGCTTTTAAAATTCTTGGAGACTGATTTGGGTAATTATTCTGCCGAAAAATGAACTGGGGGCTGATTTGTTTCGCTTTTAAAATTCTTGGGGATTAATGTGGGTAATTACTCATATATAAATTAATATATATAAATATAGTGTAGCTATTTTAGTAAATTTTTAGTATACATATAATAATTTTATAAATTTATATATATTTTATTAATTATTCACATACAAATGATAAATAAAATATCGAGATATATATTATATTAAAAAAATTAATTAAAATATTTTAAGTTGAACTATGACTTTTAGATATAAGTTAAGAAATCAACTTTATTTTATATTATTCGGTATCGTTAATTTTTGAGAAAAATTAGTGAGTGAATAACTTTTTATTAATATTATTTAACACTTATTTAATATTTTATTTTTTTTATGGTTAGAATTTAATATTTAATATTTTGTTATTCATTCAATTTTAAAAAAAAAATACAGGCACCACATAATTCATCCAACAACTCATCAACAATAAAAATGAACAAACTATCATTAACAGTTATATTATTTAATTCTCTATAAATCGGTATAAAATCGTCACGTATTATCTTTCTTTTTTACTAGAAGAATCGGGGATGAGAATGGACTTTGACTAAGTTGTATGATGCCTTCTTTCAACATTTGTTCAACCATAAGTTTAATCTGAGTTTTGTGACTGTGAGGATACTGATAAGGGTGCACTTTGACAGTGTAACATTGTGCACCAATGGTATACAATCATCATGTTGTCGTTGAGGTGATAGGCCTCGTGGCTAAGTAAAACACTAGCATAATGCTGTAGCAAAGACATAAGGTTCGGCTCCATATCATCAGGTGATTACAAGGTTGGGGTACTGTCTTCTGGCTGTTCTTGAAACTGAATTGTAAAGGCTTCTACGATAGAGTCCGTATTAATTAACCTCCGAATATGATTAAAATGAGCCAAGGCCAGAGATATAGTTTTCTCTTTGAACATAGTAATTCTTTGAGCCAATATTGGACGATACCAGCATCCTCGACTTTAGAATCAACAACCGAGTACGACTGAGGCTACTGAAGAATCATCAGTAAAACCAAAATCACCGAGATTCACGCACCACTAAAGCTCGGATGCAAACCCATATTCAACTTTCCTAAAAAAACCGAGCTTTACCCCTGCAATCCGTTACGAATCCTAACAAAACTATCTATATAAGGCAGTGAACTAACCTTACTGAGGAGGAAAGGACTACGAAGGCCATTCACTCGAAAAGAACAGCAATAATCCTATCTCTATAATTTATTGTTTATTTCTTTTTTCATAAGAAAAATCACTGACTTGAGTGTCAGAGTCCTTTTTGCAGGTTCCACACTGAGGTCCCAGTTCTGAAAATACTCTTTTCGAGTTATGAAGAGTCGCAGGACGACGTGCCACCGAGCAATAATGCGGAAGAATATCCTTTGATGGAAAATTTGGCGCCCACTATGGGGCCACAATAATTTAACCCCACCGTCCTCTCTACTCTTATCTCTTTTTGTAGGATAACTGATCCTCACACATGGCGGATAATGGGATCCAGCAGCCCACGCAAGCCGAGTTAATGGCTATGATAGCCGAGCTTCAAGCAGAAGTCAGAAGAATATCCGAAAAGTCATCCAAAAGTCAGAACGGAAACCGCAATGAAGGCGACCTCAATAACCTCGGTGGGAGAAATGTACAATCGCGAGAAGCTGAAGCCCACGAGGTCAACCCGCCAAAAGAAAAACTAATAATAGACAATGCATTCTCAGAGGACATCGTCAAATTCCAAATGCCTAAGAACTTCGTGCTCCCAACTGGTCTCAAATCGTATGAAGGGTTCGGCGATCCCCGAGTCCACGTTAAAAACTTTCAATCTATGATTCTTTTAACGGTGCCTCTAAACCTATACTTTGCCGAGCATTTCCTACTTTCTTAGATGGTGCTGCATTACTTTGGTTTTCTAAGTTGCCTGCAGGTTCAATCTCCTCCTTCGAGGATCCGGCGAGATCCTTCATTGGTTACTTTGTTGCGTTAAGGATCAGATTATCTAAGCACCATCAAACAAGGACAACACAAGAGCTTGAAAGACTACATGACACGATTCTCCAAAGCGACCATGGAAATCCCCGACCTAAGTCCAGAAATCCACCTGCATGCCCTCAAAAGCGGCCTCAGACCCGGAAAGTTCCAAGAAACTATAGCTGTAACTAAATCAAAAACATTAGAAGAGTTCCAGAAAAAAAAATCACTGGACAGATGGAGATCGAGGAGCTCAGAGAAGCTCGCCGAGCCTACAAACAACAACAACCTCGAAGGGATGAGGAGAAGCACCCCAAGACACCAAATCACAGAGACCAAAAGAAACCTTTGAAATTAACACCCAAGTACGATGCATATACACAATTCAATGCCAGGAGGGAAGATATCATCAAAGAAATACTCAATGCAAAAATCATCAAACCACCAAGCAGAGCAGGCTCATATCAAGGTCAGAGATACGTCAACAAATCAAAGCACTGGCTCTCCACCAGAAGTTCAGTCATACCACCGACGAATGTGTAATCGCGAAGGACCTTCTAAATAGGCTAGCTCGGCAAGGCCACCTGGACAAATAAATAAGTGGGAAAATACAACAAGGTCAACAAAAAATAGCTGACACCCAGCCTGAGCAATGCCCGAACTCTACAGATAAAATCAGGTTCCAACCCCCACCAACGAGGGGAGTTATCGATTGCATTTCAGGAGGATTCGCAAGTGGCAGGCATACAAGCTCGGCAAGAAAATGGAGTTACTGAGAAATGATAATGGTCCAAGGAACAGCAGAAGCGACCGCCCATCTACCTTAGATATCTATCATATCTTTCGAGCAATCTGACTACCAAGCAAAAGCCACTAATTTGGACGATCTCGTCGTCATTTCCATCAAAGAAGGAGATCTCCTGGTTAAGAAAGTTCTACTCGAACTAGGCAATAGTGCCGACGTCTTTTTTTACTCCACCTTCCAGAAAATGAAGCTAAGTGAAAACACAATGCAACCATCCCCGGGAGTATATGGCTGAAAATAATAATGGGTGATCATCCCCTTTCCAAAACAAAAGACGTGCAGTTCCTGGTGGTTAACTGCATTAGCCCTTATAATATCATTCTCGGTAGACCTTCTTTAAATTCTTTTGGTGCTATTGTATCCACCGTTCATCTTTGTGTTAAGTTTCAGGTTCAGGATAACCAGGTAGCAACCGTACATTCCGACCAGATAGAAGCTCGGCATTGCTACAATGAAAGTCTGAAAATTAGATCGGAGAATACACCAAGACCCGAACTTTGGAAAGGGACATTCAATGTGGCAAATATTTCAAACACAACTGATCTAGACCCTAGAGAAGATCTCCGTGACAAACCCTCACCAACAAAAAATCTCGAAAAGGTAACCATAGACAATAACGACGAACATTTTACTTACATAAGTTGTTCTCTCCTCGTAGGAACCAAACAACACATCATCAGCATACTCCAAAGAAACGCCAACCTCTTCGTATGGACCCCGGCAGACATGCCCGGCATTGATCTAAACTTCATATGCCGCAAGCTACAAATTGACCCTAAAGTCCGACCTATAGCACAAAAGAAAAGAAATATGGGAGACGAAAAAAGGTCGGCATGTGTCAAAGAAACTCAAAAACTACTCCAGACAGGATTCAGAAAAGAGCTGTGTTTTACAACATGGCTGTCCAATATAGTTATGGTAAGAAAAGTCTCAGGTAAATGGTGAATGTGTGTAGACTTTACTAATCTAAACAAATCATGTCCAAAAAATTCTTACCCCCTCCCCTATATTGATAAACTCATAGATAATGCATCAGGATATATCGTTTTAAGCTTCTTAGACGCATATTCAGGTTATAACCAAATTCTGATGCATCCTAAAGATAAGGACAAAACAACTTTTGTTACTGAAATGGAAAATTATTATTATAATGTTATGCCTTTTGGTTTAAAGAATGCAAGTGCTACTTATCAGCGACTAAGGACAAAATTTTCAGCAAACAAATATGCAGAAACCTTGAGGTTTATGTTGATGATATGGTGGTAAAATCAAAACATAGCCAAGACCACGGAGATGACCTAGAAGAAATCTTCAAGCAAATAAGACACCATAACATGAGACTTAACCCTGAGAAGTGCGCCTTTGGAGATAAGGGCAGCAAATTTCTCAGTTTCATGCTCACATCAAGGGGCATCGAAGTAAACCTCGAGAAATGTTAAGCAATAATAAAAATGAGAAGTTCTCAAACAGGAAAGGAGGTGCAACAATTAAATGGAAGACTGGCAGCACTATCTCAATTTTTACCAGCAATCTCAAGTCATTCGCAACACTTGTTTAACATCCTCAAAAAACAGAAAAGCTTCTCTAATGCCATTAGCTCTGTTTTGGTTACAAAATCAGAGGGAAAGCAAGAGCCAATATACTTTGTCAGTAGGACATTACAAAACGCCGAGATCAGATACCCACCAAAGGAAAAATTAGCTTATGCCTTAATAATCACAGCCAGGAGAGGCTAAGACATTACTTTCAAAGCAATACAATCGTTATCAAGACAAGCCAACCTTTACGGCAGATTTTAACAAGACCCGAGGTCTCAGGAAGAATGGTAAAATGGTCGATCGAGTTGTCCGAGTTCGAAACTATGTACGAACCTATGACGTCCATCAAAGCACAATTCTTGGCCGACTTCATAGCCGAGCTGACAGAACAACCAGAGCAATATTACACTTGGGAATTATACGTGGACGGAGCTTCAAATGCAGAAGGATCAGGTGCCGGTGTACTACTTACCAACAAACATGACTTACATATCGAGCAGTTCATCCACTTCACTTTCCAAACAAGTAACAATCAGGCCGAATACGAAGCACTGCTCACCGGGATTAGGCTAGCTCATTCCCTGAATATCACCCACTTACAGGTATACTGTGACTCACAATTGGTCGTACAACAGGTAACGGGATATTTTCAGGTGAAAGACCAGTTATTAGAAAAGTATCACCCATTGGTTACAGATTTTATTTCTCAATTTAATTCATTTCAAATAACACACATAGCTCAGGAACAAAACACCTAAGCAGATGCATTATCAAAATTAGCAACAACTAGAAAATACCTTAATGAATCTATCATCTCTCAACTAACCCTTGCTGAACCGAGTTTTAGCAACAAATCTGTTTTATCTATATCATAGGAACAGAATTGGAGAACATCACACAAACAATACCTACATACAGAAAGGATACCAGAAGGAGTAACAAACCCAATATTATTCAAAAGGCGTGCAGCATCTTTTACACTGATAGGAGATGACCTATATAAAAGAGGATTCTCTCAGCCACTCCTATAATGCCTGGACAAAGATGAATGTAAGATCGTCATGAACGAAGTCCACGAAGGAGTATGTGGCAATCACATAGGAGGAATAAGCTTGGCATCTAAAATAGCCAGGGCCGGATACTACTGGCCAACAATGAAACAAGACTGCATCAATAAAGTCAAAAGATGTGATAACTGCCAAAAACATTCATCAACAATACATAACCCAGCTGAGCTATTACATACCTCGGAGGTAAGCTGGCCTTTCTACAAATGGGGACTAGATATTCTCGGGCCATTCCCAAAAGCCCCTGGCCAGGTAAAATATTTACTTGTAGCAATTGATTACTTCTCAAAATGGATCGAAGCTACACCATTATCAAAAATAGGAGCCGATAAAATCAAGTCATTTATTTGGAAAAGTATTATTTGCCATTTTGGATTACCTCATGCTATCATTACTGACAATGGTCGGCAGTTTACTGACCAAAGCTTCGCAAGATTTTTATAGGGGTTTCAGGTTAAGCACCACTTCTCCTTAGTAGAACATCCCCAAACAAATGGACTCGCAGAGGCCGCAAACAAAGTCATTCTCAGTGCATTGAGGAAAAAGCTCGGCGATGCTAAAGGAGAGTGGGACGACCTCATCCCTGAAATCCTGTGGAGTTACAACACCACAAAGCAAACAACTACGCAAGAAACACCTTTTCGACTAGTATATGGGGAAGAAGCGATGATTTCAGTGGAAATCGCAATGGCTTTGAGACAAGCCGAATATACAACAACAGACGAGAACGACAATGTAAGGCGAACAAAACTCGACACAGTCGAAGAAGACAGAAACAAAGCAGAAATGAGACTCAAAGCAATACAAGCCATAATCAAAAGAAAATACGACAAGAGGGTGCAACCAAGGACGTTTGCAGAGCAAGACCTCGTCCTCCGACATACAAAGGAGGCGAAAAAACCAAAAACCCATGGCAAGCTTGCCGCAACATGGGAAGGACCTTACCGAGTATCACAAGTGCTCGAAAAAGGTGCATATGCACTCCAAACATTACAAGGAATTGATGTCCCTGGTACATGGAATGTTTCCTCTTTAAAGAGTTATTATGCTTAACATGATATGGGCAAGGGAAGACACTCTTTTTCCTACTCACAAGTTTTTTTCCACCTTGGATTTTTCTTGGAGAGGTTTTAATAAGGTCCCCCACCCCATATCATTTACATGTATAAATTTTATCGGTTATCAATAACACAAATTGTCAACTTCATACAAGTCGAATTGCCAATCAAACAAAAGAACCCTTATAAGGGACAAGACATAAATAACAATACTAGTCAACCAAGAAGTTTCGCGAAACAAGTCAATAATAATCTATGCCACTATTCAGTTACGAAAATAAAATAACAGACCAAACAAACAGGAAGATCAGTCTGCTTTCTCGACTGAAACACTTTCATCTTGTTTCTCAATCAAGGTATCATCATCCATCAACTCGCCGTTATTCACAATCTTTGTCACGTCCAACCTACTAACATCGGCATCCGGAGCAACTACGCCTATTTGAGCAACAGCTCGATCAAACCCAAGAGTAAAGGCAACCAATACCTCCTCCTCCAACTATGGGATTTTAGCTGTCATTCTTTCAGCCTCGGAGACCTTAGCCTCAAGGTCAACCTTCACCTTCTGCAACTCAGCCTCAGAATTTTTTAACTTTTCCTTCAAACTCCTAATCTCAGCCCTAAATTTATCCATTTTCACGTCCTTCTCCTCCAAAGACTCCTTTAACCTTTTAATCGCAGCAACATTGTCACCCTCTAGAATAGACTCTAACTCAGATGTCCGACCAATAGAAAGAAGCCGAGCCCCAATAACCTAGCCAAGAGAACCCAAGTAAGAAAAACAAATAAAAAACCAAAAAACAACAAAAGAGCACAACAATAATAACCTTACTTGCAAGTACCGGGCAACACTAACCTTCCCAGCATCATGAATTATCTTGACATCAGAATCAACTTGAGCTACTTCGTCAGCAACGGCCATGAAAGGATAGCCAGTAGACCAGAGAAAGTTCCTTGGACCTTCTTTGTAACCATGGAGGACAACTTGACATTCATGAGTAGCACTGATTTTTTCAGTAGTGAACACCTCAGAGTTTTCCTTCAGATCGGTCAGGTCCACCACTCTAGACGATCCTCCCCCCTTTTTCTTTTCAAGTTCACATCTTGTTTTACACCAACCACCTCACTATCTTTAACGATGTTAGTGGAGGAACCTTCTTTTTCTTTCTTTTTATCCTTAGACACAAAAGCTTTCAGGTTCGCAGTAGTCAAAGTGGGGGCTTTCTCACCTACACAGCACACAATAAACCAGTAAGACCAAACAGATTACTCAAAATGCACAAAATCCAACAACAGGCCTAGATTATCTAGATACTCCTCCATTGCTTCCCTATCTCCTTCAAGCTCCAATGAACTAGATATAGATAGCAATTCAGACGACACCATCACAGACATAAAAAAATTTAGAACATATTCCTCACTCTTTACCCTATTTTCACAATCCAAAATCTGCCTTGGCTCACAAGACCAAAAGATAGAAAACCTCTTATCCAGCAGTGTATCCAAAAAGAATGGATAAAATACCTCACCAATTTGTACCTTCACGAACATTTCTTTGAAGTCTTTAAAAGATTGTTTGTACAGACTAAACACACTACGACCTGGGTAACTGCTTAAATTAACCCACCCCTTTCCAAACACCTTTGGCTTGGAACAGCGAAAAGAACAAACCAAGTGAGGGATAATATTTGAGGTGCTCCATCAAGCATTCAAAAGCCTGTACGAACACCCACGAATTGGGATGCAACTGTGTTGGCGCACAATTTAACTGAGCCAACACTCCACACTCAAAATCAGAGAAAGGAAATCTCATACCCAGCTCAGTCAACATGCAAGTATATATGTAAAAGTAGGACCAATCTAACCTTCGTTCACACACTATGTCCCCATCATCACAAGGTAAAAACTTGACCTCAAACTGTTCACCATTTTTTACCCACCTAGCCTCATTTAACTGGGCCACCAATTCCACACTACTAAAGATAGAAATACAATTTCTCACATCACTGTCAATCCAACTGTATGGGTCCCCCTCATCTACCACAACATTTTCCTTTTTTCCCATTACAAAACAGAAACAAAACAAAGGTGAAAAGTACAAAACAAAAGCAAACTAACCTTTCTTACTCATGATTCTTCTCTCAGTAAAAACATACAACTCTAGAAGACAAACAGTTTTCTACAACCACAAGCAATTGAAAAGACAATAAAAACTCTCTCAACTCCCACTACCCCACGACTCCCTACCCCACTAACAGTGAAACAACCCAAGGAGGGACAAAAAACAAAGAAAGGCCCACGATACAAAGCCCAAAAAAACAAGTTGAACTTCGGGGGCTCATACAATAAATCCTCCACAAACACTTTCTAAAACCGAGGATATATAAGCTCAACCTGTTCTCAACACGCCAAGCTTGGGGGCTGTGGACCATACCAACATCCTTAGCTTCAGAATCAACAATCGAGTACGACTGAGGTTACCGAAGAATCCTCAGTAAAACCAAAATTACCGAGATTCGCGCACCACTAAAGCTCGGATTTAAACCCATATTCAACTTCCCTAAAAAATCAAGCTTTACCCTTGCAATCTATTACGAATCCTAACAAAACTATCTACATAAGGCAGTGAACTAACCTCACTGAGGAGGAAAAGACTACGAAGGCCATTCACTCAAAAAGAACAGCAACAATCCTATCTCCATAATATATTGTTTATTGCTTTCTTCATAAGGAAAATCACTAACTTGAGCATCGAAGTCCTTTTTACAGGTTCCACGCCGAGGTTCCAGTTCTGAAGATACTCTTTCCGAGTTATAAAGAGTCACAGGACAACGTGCCACCGAGCTATAACACAGAAGAATATCCTTTGACGGAACAGTAATTAAACTATCCTCATGGAAAAATTGAATATAAGCATCCTCATAATCAACAATATGGGCTCGAATCTCTTTAACCATGTGGTACCAATAACGAGATCATCACTAGCAACACGCAAGACATAGACATCAGAAACTTGCACCTTATATCCTTGGAGGGTGACCTCAACAGCAGAAATTTTGCCTTTAACTTCCATAATGTCAAAATTTTCCATAATCACTCGGACTCCAAGAGCTAGCTCCACTGCAGGTTCAAAAACTTAGCAATTCGGGGTTTAATGAAACAATCTGAGCTACCACCGTTAATTAGGGCCTGTATTTCTAGTTCCCCAATGTGAGCCTTAATGCAAATGGTGGCTGGGACCGACGTGCTGTGCATGGCATTGTAGGAGAGATGGTGCTCAATCACCTCTTGGTCCAGTTGGTGTAGAAGGTCATCTTCGGCAAAAACGATGGCAGAACTTTCACCACCGTCACTCTCACCCTCCCCTTCCAATTGTACCCACATGTATTACTTGCTCTGGCACCTGTGTGAGGCTGAGAACTTTTCTCCCGCTTCCTATGAGTCTCTGCTGGGCTCAATTTTCAAATTGAATTTTTGGATGAGTGAAGAGGGGCCTTCGGTGTGGGTATGGCTAGTAGTGGTGGTAATGTGCTTCGAGGTTGGAAAGGGCGTGATTGCGAGTTTCGCAGCCTGGTGTTGAAACTGACGACGATAAGATGAGGGGCCCGAAGTGTTCCTTGGGGAGGACAAAAATTTATCTTCGTAGAGTCTAGCCAAGCTCACTGCTCACATTAATGAAGGGGGCACTGTGCCTTAACCTCATGCTTAATGTCTACTCGGAGGTCACTAATGAAACAATATCGCAAGGCTTTAGGAGGTCAATCTTAGTCCTATTAGCAAGAGCCACGAATTCCGCATAATAATCACTAATAGACCCTTGTTGTTGCAGCTTAAATATCAACTCCCTTAGAGATTCATAGAGCGAGGGACTAAATTCAATCTAAATGTCATGCTTCAGCTAGTCCACGATCGGAACGATGCATAATGCTGAGCTATTTGGAACCAGGGGACCGCCATGCTCGTCATGAGTATGGCAACAATTCCAATATGATCTTCCTCAAGGATGCGAAAAAAATTGAAGTATTGATTGACAGTAAAAATCCAGTTCAACGCATCAATGCCATCAAATTTCAGAAGATCAAAGCTCATCCTTCGATGATGATGCCATGGACGAGAAAAAGTATCCGCTCCTAAGTGCGACCCATGTGGTGACCTGTACCGAATGGCTGCGATGATGATTGTCAAGTAGATGAGTTAAAGAAGATTGGATTGCTTCCAGCTTCCAATCCGTTGCCTCTATGACGCTAGTTTGCTCAGCTTTTCCTTCTTCAGACACTGATTCGACTATCTGAAACAATCGCTTGATGTTTTCTTCCATAGTTTTCATACGAGTGTTATCGGCCACCACCATGGCCAATGAAAGCACCAAATAGAAGGGTGTAAATCTGTATAATCACTCAATTGCAGTAACATAGTATAGTATCTTCAATGGAATTATTATAACTCTGAAATAGAGGAATGAAACAGTGAACAAAAGACAAATTATAACTCATAGTAACTATAATAAGGAATTATGCAATAAAAGAGTGGAGAAAATTGCATGAAATCAACAAGGTCCAACGCAGCATGAATACCTGATGTGGGAAGAAAGAAAGGAAAATCAGATCAAGAATAGAAAGGGAATAAGGAATAGAAGACAGAGAGAAAATTCAGAGAGTGACAGAAGGAAGAGACTATACCACAACATTCCCCTAAATGTGATCCTCCAACCTCCTTCTAATAGTGAGTTTTCTCCTCCTTCGCCCCCCGAATTTTCGTATGAGCTGCCACGTGTCCAGAGTCTCTAGCTAATCCCCCGTCACTAGTGATCAACTCATCAATTTGGCCATTAAATTCAGTAGCACTCCCTCTCATTTGGCTTTTATTCCTTACAATGGATTCCATGGGGCTTCTACTTGGAGGCTTTTCAAGGGGGCTATGTTGAACATATGGATGCTGCTGATGGTAGTAATGAACTCCAGGCTCTTCATCACTTGGTGCACCCTCCACTGCTGCTTTCTTGTTGTTTGGGTGGCTACTTGGCACTGCTGGCTTCCCCATTATGTGTGTCCCCCACTTCTGTACAGTAGATGGAGATGATGAAGACGATGGCACAGATTCATGATTCTGGTTCTTGTTGTTGGTGCTCATCTTCAGAAGAAAAGGCAGAGTAACAGAAACTATAAAGAACGTATACAGAGGAGATGAGGAAAATCTCATATTTATCTTATTATTATTGCTGCGTGCTTAAAGAGTATTCGAGAATGTAATGCTGTGAATTTGTTAAGGTTGCTTAACCGAGTATAAGATGACATGGTTGGTTGCTTTCTCAAGCTAATTTTTCTCTTTTTTTATTTTGTCTACCACCCTCATTAAATAATCTTGCATTTAATTTGTACATATCTTCGTGAGTGAAATTTATAGTTTGAAATTTCGCTAATTAACCACTCTTATAACAATTTATATTGAAATAAAAAGATCACATATTTATATTTATAATCAAATTTTTAAAATATTATACTTAAATTTGAGGGCAATTTACCTAAATAAAATGATTGAAAAAAATCTTTACTCAAATGCAACAATTGCAATTCCTTTACTTGCATGTCCTGATTCATTATTATGTAAACCGTGGTATGTTACCACGTTTTACAATTTACACATAAACCGTGATAGGTAAGCACGATTTATGAAGCGAGAACTTTGATCATAAAACCTTGTTACTTCCCACGGTATATGAAGGGATATGTAAATGCAAAAACCTTTCTTACTTGCCACGGTTTATGAAGAAAAAATTCTATATATATGAGTGAGATTCAAGCTGTTGAAGAGAAGTATTTTCACAATGGCAAGTGAGGAAGAGAGTTTTCTTGTCTTAGTGCATTGCTCTGGAAAAATTCAAAGAAGCAAAAAATACGGTGTGAAGTTCACTGACAGAGAACCGTTGAGTGTATTTATCAGTCCATCGATGCCAAATATGGCAACCAGCGAAGGTGAACCCGGTTTGCGTTCTTGTCCGCAAACAGCTGAGACGACAACAACATCATAATATAAGCACGTGCGTATATATGCACGGTCTCTTCACTCGCATCTGTTGGGAGAACCCGAAACCTCTCATGGAACCATGTGAAGTGAACCATCATCTGCTTGACTTTATTCGGCGGCGATATCTCGCCAAACAATTCCCGAAACCACTCCCATGCTGGTCTTCCATTTTCCATTAGATTCTTAAAGTCAGTCAGGCACCCACTAACGGCCTCCCCATCGATGGGCAAACCCAGCTGATATGCCACATCTTGCAAAGTGACAGTGCACTCCCCAAACGGCATGTGAAAGGTGTGGGTTTCAGGGCGCCACCTCTTAACGAATGTGCTAAGTAGAGGCTCATCAACCCAAAATCACTGACTGTTCAGCCTAGCCAAGTGATACAAGCCCGCGGTCTCCAGATACGGTATAATCCGTTCGTGTAGAGGCATATTCTGTTGTCTCCTAACACAGGTAATAACCCTAGTAGGCTGCAACATGTGGATAAGGAATTATTTCGACACTCAAGAAATCTAAAAAATTTACGATTCATTAACGACACAACTAATTTGCCACACATCAAAACATAAAACAGAGTGGTTCACATATATCATGTAATCCTCATCATACTTGCAATATTAATAAGAGTAAATATAATTTAAAAAAATTAGTATAAACATACAACTTGAGCATACATATTCTTTATCCATAACGAAAACACGACATTTTTTGTTTCTCATATTGGTTTCCTATTTTCTCTAATAATAATAATAATAATAATAATAATAATAATAATAATAAGGTAGTATAAGTAAGCTCTTGGTCGATGTTTCTAGCCACGTGCGCAACGCCATTTAATCGGTACATGCGAGCTGCGTTTTCCATGGCTCCACCATCCCCAAAGACTTCCCCGGATTCTCTCTCAAACTCTCATAGAGTTTCAAAAATTTTGGTCCACCACATATAAAATTCGTCAAGACTTAACGCGGATTATGTATTTATATTACTCCACGCATAAACCATGGTAACTTAGGGGGTTTTATGATCACACAGACTACTCATAAACTGTGGGAACCTAACACGATTTTTACCCACGTTATTCATGCATAATTCGTGGTTACTTCCCGGTTTATACTCATTTTGTCTCATTCGAAACCGTAGTTACCTGCCACGGTTTATGTGTAAAAAATAAAACGTGGTAACTTATCACGGTTTATATAATAATGAATCAGGACACGCAAGTAAAGGAATTGCAATTGTTACATTTGAGTAAATAAATCTCCCTCTCATTTTATTCAAGTAAATTGTCCTAAATTTGACTAACATTTTATAATTAAATATTATAAATAATATAATTAAGTTACATTTTATTTATTATTAAAATACAAATAAAAATATGAAAATATAATTGTAACTAACCTTTTATATTCATAAATAAATTTATTATTCTAATAATTCATTGTTTTGTTAAAATATAGATAAAATAACATATATAAATATATACAAATAGGTAAAAACTAAAGATATAGTTGATTTTTAGTATTTGAGCATTTTTATAATTTGTTTACTAATGACATACAAATTTGATTATTATTCTATTATAAATTTGATTGTTTTACTATTAAATTTGACTATTCTGATAGTTAGTTATTTAATTTAAAAAAATATAAATTAATATATATAAATATATTGCAACTATTTCAGTAAATTTTTAATATAATATTATAATATAATAATTTTATAAATTTATATATTTTTTATTAATTATTTACATACAAATGAATGAATGATAATCGATATATATTAGAGGTGTAATCGGTTCGGTTTGGTTCGGTTTTAGATCGAAAATCAATCGAACCGATCTGTTCGGTTCTACACTGATATCAATCGTTTGGTTTGCTGCTGTTTGGACAATCGAACCGAACTAATAGCGGTTTGATTCGGTCAATTTTTTCGGTTTTTTGAAACCTAATATTCAGAATTTAAATTACCATAAAATCAAGTTTAAAACCATCAATAAACTAGAATAACAAGAGTATATCACATCCAAATTCAATACAAATCCAACTTGTCCCAATAATTAAACATAAAACAAAGACAATTAAAAATGTCTAACAAACACATTTTAAAACATACTAAAAACCTAAATAGCCACTTTAAACCAAATAAAAACCAAGCAGCCACCATGCTTAATCTGAATCTACACTAGACTCATCATCATCTTCCCCGGTTGGTGCAATTTCTACAAAAACAAAACAAAGAAATTAATATAAATTATAAACATAAACATAATATATATTATAAATTATAAACATAAACTATGAAAGTAACTTCAAATTTCTTTTTTGCATACCTAATTCAAGTTTCTCAAACTCTTCAATAAGCTCCTCAAAATCAGTTGTCATTGGAGAAGCACAAAGCCAATTTTGTGTGTAAATCAATGCATCAACTGTCTTTGGAGTTAAAGAACTCCTATAATTGTTAAGCACTCTTCCACCAGTGCTAAAAGCCAATTCTGAAGCAACAGTCGAGACCGGCATTGCTAAGACATCTCTAGCTATTTGGGATAAGATAGGATACTTGCTAGAATTTACCTTCCACCAATT
This sequence comes from Arachis hypogaea, assembly GCF_003086295.3. Classification (NCBI taxonomy): domain Eukaryota; kingdom Viridiplantae; phylum Streptophyta; class Magnoliopsida; order Fabales; family Fabaceae; genus Arachis; species Arachis hypogaea. Next base: position 131,113,022 of record NC_092051.1, on the reverse strand, counting down.
CAATATGTCAAAAGTATTTTGATCATGAGGCTTCTCTAAGCCACCCATCAAATACAAATCCACCTCATTCTTGTTGATGATCTCATGAAAATGCACTTCCTTGAAAAAATCACCAGTTATGTCACCATTAGGTACTCCCACATCTGATGCACCATCCATTGTTGCTGAAGTAGAAGATCTACCCCCATTATTTGCATTCACATAGCATTCAAACATCTTGGAGAAGGTCTCTTTCACTTTTGCACCCAAAAAATCAGCATCATCTTTATCATATAGCTTTTCAAAGCTAAAGTTCACAAACATCAATTTGTATCTAGGATCAAGAACCACAGCAACAAAAATCATCATATTGATATTTTTTATGTTACCCTAGTACTTGTCATACTTAAGCTTCATCCTCTCAGCCATACTCCCAAGTAATGGATCTCGACTACCACAAGAAGCCTTGAACACTCGCAATATCTTACAAAATTCATGAAAATATTGAGAAGAAGTCACAAGCAAACTACCAGACACACTCTTTGTAACATCATGAAAAATTTTTAAGAATTCCATAAAGTGTTTTGCATTGTCCCAATCAACATTCCTCAGAATACCACCTTGCATTAGAGCATATTTTGTATCTCTCTCCCCTAGCCTCTTGAACGCCTTTTGAAACTTCAAACCACTTTCAAGCATGGTGTATGTAGAGTTCCATCTAGTGGGAACATCGAGTTGAACAGTACACTTGTCTTGTATCCTAGCTTCCTTAATGAAATTTTTGAACCTATTCATGCGACTAGGGGAAGCACGCACATATCGAATAGCATTTCTTATCTTGCTAATAGATTCATGCATCTCTTTCAATCCATCATTAACAACAAGATTAAGAATATGTGCGCAACACCTAACATGCAAATGCTCTCCTTTCAAAGGATGTAAATTCCAATCCTCCATTCTAGTTCTTAGATAAGATATTGCAGTATCATTAGAACTAGCATTATCAACCGTAATTGTGAACACTCTAGATATCCCCCACCCCAAAAGACATCTCTCAATTTTTCTACCAATTATTTCTCCCTTGTGATTTTTAATAAGACAAAAATTGATAATCCTCTTTTGCAATTTCCAATCATGATCAATGTAATGAGCAGTGAGACACATATAATTCAGATTTTGCATAGAAGTCCAACAATCAGTAGTTAAACAAACAGATTGATTTGGTTGTTTGAACACAGTTTTTAACCTATTCTTCTCACTAATATAAAGATTCCAACAATCCTTAGCAACAGTAATCCTTCCTGGAAGTGGAAATCTAGGTTGCATAATACTCATATAGAATCTGAATCCCTCCCCCTCAACAAACTTGAACGGTAGCTCATCAACAATTATCATCCTAGTAAGGGCTTTTCTACACATTTCAGCATCAAAAGTAACTGCAGTAAATACCCCTTCACCCTCTTTTTTTGTTGGAAGGTAAGGATTGTTTGACTAGGGTCACCTGAGTCCCTAGGAAATTTTTTACATTGATTCAACAAATGATAACGCATATTAGTTGTACCATTTCTATGAGAGTCACATGCATATGATGCACCACACCAATTACATTTAGCCCTAGGATGTGATGGCTTGAACTTAGGATCCTTTGTAAAGTGTTCCCAAGTCCAAGATCTAGGTCTAGAAGGTTTTCTGTTACCTTCATTGGGATCATCCTTGCCATCCTCTTCATCAGTTTCCACAGTGCTTGGAGTTGGATTTGTAGGAGTTGCTCCTGGAGTTACACCCACATTAGTTGAATCAACCTTCCTCTTCTTTGATCTAGGATGGGGCGGGGGTTTGGTAAGCACGCCACTGTCCGTTGAAGAACATACCACGGACTCAACATTTTCACCCCCAACTTCAGGCGTCCGTTCATTGGACACCTCATTGCTTGTTGGCTGCATATATATATATATATATATATATACAGAACAATGAAAAATTAGCATTTTAATTCATCGACAGCACCAAAAATATTGTTTCCAGCAACAAATTTAGCATTCAAAACCACATCAGCTCATATATATGCAGCCATATATATTAAGAACATATTAATTATATGCAGCCATATATATTGAAACATATTAATTACATGCAGTCATATATATGCAGAACAAAACCACAGCAGCTCATAAGTAATTAACAGAATTTAAAGCCAATCAACAGAAATCTACTAAGACATAAACAGCTCATACACAACTAAAAGACACTAAAAGGCAAAACCATTTTATTCAAAGTTTCTAACAAGCACATGCCCTTTATAGAATATACAAACTTGAAACTTCTAAGAAACAAGTTCGTTTTCCATGATTATAAATGTCAAAATAAACAAATGTAATAAGAGGGCAAAAGTATTACTTCCCGATGCTAATCTAATAATTATTGCAAAAACATGATCTTTCTTTCATTAATCACAAACCAATCCTTCCAATCAAAACCCTATAAATCACAAAACAGATTCCACAAAAAAACGCATTTTCCAAACTTCTTATAATCAAAAGGAAAAAGAAGTTCAACCCTAAATCCCTAATACTCACTAATATTATTGCATAAATAAGCCCTTTTATCGCAACTCAAGCAATCCAATCAAACCCTGTAAATCACACAAACCTCAATAACCACAGAAACACTCTTTTCAACCCATAATTACATATCTGAACCAAAAACAATTAAAAGAAAAACATATTCTGAGATTTTGAAAAAATATATGGTGAATTTTGAGATTTTGAAAAAAATTATAACCAAGGACAAATTCTAACCTCTGAAAAAGACATTTCAGTTGCTTTTTGTAGGAGAGGGCTCGGTGAGACGGTGACTGGAGTGCTGCTCGAGTTGGACTGCTCGGCCACTGGCGTCTTACTCGGCCACTAGCGTCTTACTCGGCCACTAGATTGCTGCTCAGCGACGGACTGCTGCTCGGTGAATGGATTGCTGCTCGGCGACAGACTGGATTGGAGTGCTGCTCGGCTTTGGCTTTGTTGCGACGGCGACCTTGCGATGGCGACCCTGCGACGGCGATGAATGAACGACTTCGAGCGACGATAGGCGACTTCCTTGACGGCGGACAGCACTCTCTGGCTCCCTCAGGCTCTCCTTTTCTCAAGCATGGAGGTCGGAGGTGGAACCATGGAAGAATGGGAGATAGAAGTGTTTTGTGGGTGACTGAGTTTAGGGTTCGCGTGAAAGGAGAAGAAGAAAGCTAGGGTTGTGCCGTTGTGGGCTTGTGGTTGATTGGCCCTTTTATACCTAGGTTAAAGGGCAACTTAGTAAAAACACACGCTACTGAACTCTCACTCTTCGGTTCGGTTCGATTTTAACAAAGGCAACCGAAAACCGAATCAAACCGATCGGTTTAGTTCGAAAAAACCAAAAAACCGATTTTTTCGATTTTTCTTTTAGTTGTTGTAAAATTCGGTTCGGTTCTGCGATAATTTTCGATCCGATTCGATAACTTACACCCCTAATATGTATTATATTAAAAAATTTAATTAAAATATTTTAAGTTGAACTATGATTTTTAGATATAAGTTAAAGAAATCGACTCTATTTCTTGCTATCCGGTATGATTAATTTTGAAGAAAATTTTTTTTATCAGAATTTAATATTTAAAATATGGCTAAAAATAATAAATTCAATTAATTATATAATATTATGTTTTATTCTTTATTCAACACTTGGCAGCTGATTATTTGTCCATACAACTGATTATTTAACAATTGAGAGGAACATTCCTCCATTCTCTCCTCGCTCTCACGCACACGCAACAGCAACAGCAGATAGAGCAGAGAGCCGTCCCTCCCTCCCCCCCTCCAATCCCAGAACCAAAAGAAAAATAAAATAAAAAAGATGAGCAATTACCAGAGACTTCCCCAAGAATCATACCCTCCCCCTGGTACCTGAACAAATCACACTCCTCTACACACTTTAATCTTTCCAATTTTTAAATATCAATTCTCAGATATTCAAAATTCACAATTCTGACGTATCCGATTCCGATGATAATTCTTTTGATTTGTTCCTTCATGCAGGGTACGGAACTCCTTATCCTGCGCCACAAGGGTACTCGCCGCCCGGATACCCTACAGCACCCCCGCAGCCGCCGCAGCAACCGTCGTACCACGCCTACCCTCCGCCTCCACCCCCACCCCCTGCTGGTTACGCGGCGTATCCTCCACAACCGCCCCCACAATACCAAGGGTACCAAGGGTATTTCAATGACGGTTATCCTCCTCAGCCCCAATATCAATGCGAGCATCATCATCATCATCACCACAATGATACCGGTTTTCTTCAAGGCTGGTATGATTCTTTGCTTTTTTGTGTGGTATTGCATGCTTTTCTAGGGTTTTTCGGCTTTCTAGTTTAGCAGTTCCTATATTGTACTCCCTCGGTTCCGTTTATATGTCAATGTGAAATTTGGCACATTTTTGGGATCGGTATTTTTATTTGTACTTGTATAGTTGTATTTGTATCCAGATACATTGATCCAGCTATCCAAGGGTGTTTCAATTTTTCATAATGAGGGAGGGTCTATATTGGAACAACAATGCCAGTTATTCACTCGCCGAGGAGCGATATTGATATTCTACTTGCTATTGAATAATTGAATTATTATAGAAATGGTGCTTAGGTGTTTTTTTCCAGATGAGATGACCGTTGGTGATAACTGATAAGTGATTGATTCTTTGGTGGATGTTCATAGTTGATCTTTATCTTAGGCGTGTTATCTGAAACTTGAATTGCATGGGTTGTGTCTGATTGCTGAAATCCAATGGCTTATTCATCCCCCTCCCCTCTACCTGTTGATTCAATTTCTTTTTCTTTTTCTTTGGAAACATTTAAGTAGTTCATGATTCCAAACAAGCATTGGATGATTGATGACAAGTACTGAGAAATGTTAACACATTTGGGGCACAATTTGCACTGACACATCGGGATTAGTTGCACTTGCACATTTTTTTGGGGGAAAGAGAAACAGGAGCCAAAGTGAGATGTTTAAAACTAAACAATTTTTTATTAGAATGCTTTACTAATAATCCTAAACTAATATTAAATTTTCCGGTTGATTGATCTAGTGCACAATGTGATGAACTGATGATGCACCATGCTTATTGCAAACTTGTTCGTAATCTTTCATGTCCAAAGCAGAAATGACATGCTTTGGACGTTAAAGTTCATATAAAATTCTTAGCCAAAATGTCGCCCTTGTTTATTTATGACACAAAACTAAGGAAGAAAGTGGACAAGTTTCTATAAATCAAATATTTGCATGATGATTTCCATATAAGCAATGACCTTCCCAAGGATCGTTGCTCCACTCATCTATCGTGACATGGTAGAACCCATAAAATTAAACATCCTTTTCTTCTGCTTCTATCTAATTACGAGTCTCTTAGGTAGCATTTGGAAGGGAGGCAGAGATTGAGAGACTGAGACTGAGAGATAGAAACTGAAATAAGTCTCAATAGTGTTTGGTGTAAAGTGGGAGACAGGGACTGAAATAAGAATGAAGCTCTAATTTAATTTGCACAAAGGGCAAAGTTGGAATTAATTAATTGAAATCGGGGTATGTTAGGTATAAAATGTTATTAAAGTTCCAGTCTCCGTCTCTAAAAATTTTAGTCCCCTGCGTCCACTTTTTGGAGGTACTGAAATACTGAAATTTTGGGGACAAAGATTGAAATTTTAGTACTAGTCTCTGGACCAACAAATATAATACTGAGTCTCAGTCTCCGTCTCAGTACCTCAAAACAAACGCTATTTTAATGCTGTCCCCAAACCCCTCCCTTCCCTCCTCTCCCTTCCTTTCCTTTCTGAAAGCTCAACTAATAAACACACTCTAAGTGTGCAACTTAAAGTAATTCTTAAACACTAAAATATGACGAGATAGATAACCCTTCTGCTCCTATATTATGGAACAAGTAGAAACCCTTTCTACCTTAATAGGAACTGACTATTTTTATTGGATCACTTTTTTTTGGTCTTGATGATGCCTTTCTACTTTCTTCAGTTATTTTCTACTCAACGAGTTGAAGTAGAGGTAGGGGAAAATGATTGCAATTTGATCACTGGTCAGGCATTACTTTCTTTCCAAAATTCTCAGGAATCTTGCACCAGAAACAGTGCATAGATCTGAACCTCAATTTTTGCTATTATTGTGTAAAGTCTCAAATGAAAATGCCTTTTATCATGGGCATGGTTAACAAGAAGTAGAGCAGGTAACAAAATAGCTAGTAATGTCCAGAAATTACTTGCTGGCCCGTGTGCAGTCATACAAAATAGTTTGCCACTAGACCATAAGATAAGTGCCCATCTTGCCTAAAACAGTATTCGCCACCCAATAATGAATCATAACATAATTGAGCCCCAAATTATGATTAAGAGGAATGCACAACTATGGGTCAGAGCCAACCAAGCCAGGTTGCCTGCAATGGTGTGAGAAATAAACTGAGTACCTTCAGTTGGAAGAGGGTTGTCATGGATAAAGGTACTGTGAAGTGTGAGCTCACCAGGCAGAAAATGTAGAGTGTAGTATCTTTAATTATTGTTATGGAAGGTTTGAATGCAACAATCTGATAACTCTTATGAAACAACCCTAAAGTTGATAGGCGATAATTTGCTTCTAGAAGGGCTAAGAGAAGAGATCCTTTAATTGAAATCAGCCTATAAAACTTCCAATTCATGATAACATTTGCAGTGAATAAGTACGGTTCACATTCGAACAAAACTTCATTTAAATGCATTCATAGTTTCATACTGTAAGTGTTGGTATAGATATCGCATCTAGAGAATTGAGTTGCTAAAAGGAAACACAAATTTTGTAAGTTAGCAAAATCACAGCCTATTAAAATGTAGCCTAATTAAACACTGTCAAGAGATAACCCCTGAATGGGTATCTAAGGTTCCATTTTAAAGGGGACATTTCTGAATTTCTAACCATTGATGTGACTCAAGGTAAGACAGTGGTGCACCATGTGGTCACTCTGGTAACCAGAGTTCAGAATAGTGAGACAAATAAGAATTTGTTGTTTGTATTCACTTCTCTTTGAAAACTGAATCAACTCATTTTTAATGGGACGGGATACGAGTATCACATGGTATAAGTTTCACATCTTGTTCAACAGTAAAGGAGAGTTAGCGATTTGGTGAGCACAAACAAAAACCACTTCTCCAAAGTAAGCAATATGTTCTGAATGATGACCTCCACAGAGAAAAAAAGGTTAACTTCTGCATCATCATAAAGATCTAACGCTATAGCAGAGCTATTGGCACCAATACTGCTTTTCTCTGTGGAATCCCTAAATACATCTCACATCACATCAACAAGGAATAATATGTTAGGGTCCCACATGTTATATTTCTTTGGTCTTGTAAAATTTCATAAAAGAATATAATGGATATAATTATAATTAGATAAACGAACAATTCTTGGATTTCTGGAAGGAAAATGATGAATAATATAAGCTGAATATGATCCTTCAACAAATGGGCCCCATCATTTATATTTTCAATTTTTTTGGTAAAAATATTTTTGTTAACCTAGTCAAGTTTTTGTTCCTTAATTGAAGTCAACTTCCCGAATTACCTTTCTTGTTAATTTCTTATGATACAAATTCGGCATTCTTGAACTTTAGATTAAGATAAATCAAATGTCAAAATTTGATAAAGCATTTAGCTTACATTGGTGACAAGTATTCATGCCTTTGTTGCATCTCATTCTGTTTAAGTTGCTATAATGCATTCATGATTTAATGTTTGTTAAAAATATGTTAACCTGAACCCAAGATTTGATATGACTACTTGGATAATCAACTGGTTTTAAGCTTTGGAATTATCTTATTTCAGCTCAAGAGATTACCTTTTCTTTAGCCAAAAAATTTATCTTAAACTTAAATCCTTTTAGTTTCACTCTTATATTTCTTGTTACATTTTTCCTTTTCATCATCTGGGTTTAACTTCACATTTGCATGCAGCTTGGCAGCACTTTGCTGCTGTTGTTTGGTGGAGGAGATTTTTTGATGATCACTACAGTTGAATCTTCAATTTGGTACTGTTGAGAGATGATCGTCTGAGTTATTGATGTGTGGGATCTGGTGTGTGTTTGTCATTCTTCTAGTTCAGTCTTTACAAGTGTGTTCCAGGTTGTCAATAGACTCCAGGGGTTGGTATAGCGGTCTCAAAGTATAGTCCTCCTTGTTCTCTTGATGGCTATGCCAAAAGGAGAACAGAGAGCGCATCGGGCTTGGCGAGTGGTTACTGAAAATGTGGGGTGGCTGGTATATGGTTTCTTGGTTTGGTGTAAGGCTCTGCAACTATAAGTTTTTCATTTTTGGATTATCTCCCCAGTTATGGGTTTGTTACATAATACATATAATTGCTCTGGAATCTTGATGGATGTCGGGTGGGTCTGGTATGTCTTTTGTTATGTGAATGAGGTAGTAGTGGGGGTTTGTATTTTAATATGTGATTATGATTATGTAACTATGGCAAGTTATTGGCTTCTGATATGCGAAGTCGGATTCAATTTGACCCTTAAAATTTTAATAGAATTGGATTCCGAAATTTACAATCGTAACTCACATTAATTCTTGAGCTAGTCTCCGTTAACAATGTGTTGATTTGATACATTAACTTGTTGCGATTTGGATTCTTTGCCTAACTTCCATGTGATCAAGATTTATTAGTTCCAAAAGCTTGATTATTGCTCCTATATCCGTAAAATTTTTAAATTGAACTTATTATTGTTATTTTTATGAAAATGTTGGGGAGTCAATCAAGCTTCTAGGAAGTCTAATACGTCTTAGCCATATGAAATCTAGATGAAGAATCCAAATATTGACAAGTTAATGTGTAAAATTAACACGCTGTTTACGGAAATCAGTTCAGGGACTAGCATGAGTTACTTTATAAATTTTGGGGCCCAATTGAATCAATTGTAATTTTAAGGGTCAATTTAAATCCGACCTTAAATTTAGTGGGTTAAATTGAATATTAACTCTAACTATGGCATGTCCACAAAGCTTCCCATGTTTAACTACCAAAAGTCTTTCAATGTGGAATGATGAATTGACAACTAAATATGCGTTGCTTTGTTCTCATCTTTAAACCTATTTTATAGGGCTAAGTACAATTTTGGTTCCTAAGATATAGGTCGAAAATTTCTTTCATTCCAAACCGTTTTTTGTATACAAAGTTGCTCCTAAGGTTTAACTTGGTTTTAAAATCGTCCTTACTTTAGGGACCAAAAATCGTACGGAGGTGGTGGCGAAAGCGGAGACAGAGGTGGATCGTGGACAGCTTCTTCTTCTTCTTCTCTTTCTCCTTCGCATGAGCATAAACACTCTTTTTTTTATAATTTTTTTATTATGGGTAATTTGGTCTAAAATTTTAATATTTAAGTAAAAAGGACAATTTTAAAACTTAGTTTTAAACCTTAGGGACGATTTTGTATTCAAAAAAAGTTTGGGGATGAAAAAAATTTTCGCCCTGTACCTTAGAGACCAAAATCATATTTAACACTATTTTATACTTTAGCATTACAATTTAAATCAGAAGGATCCTTAGAGAACCTTGAAGGACTATATTGTTTCTTTTGAAGATTAACAATGGCTACTGAAAGTTTTATTTCAAGGCATTAGTATATTTGAATTATATTTATTTCAGTATTGGAGTAGGACTAGTAATATGAATTTTATTTGTAGGTATCCAACTCTATCCAACTCGATTTGGTAGAGTTGTCTACTTGACCCACTGTAGGTAGAATGAGTGCGGCTAGGGTTTGCTTGCGGGTAGGGTCTAATGCAAATTCAAGGTATCCTATCCTACTTTATCCGCACATCTAATATATTATATAATATATTTAAAAATTATATATACAGTGAAGGAAGTGAGTTTTGAATCCACAACCTCCTTATAAAAGCTCATAATAATTACTAAGCTAATCATTTAAATTAATAATTTAGTACGTTTGTTATATAGTGTTGCAAGAACTTGGAGTTAGAAAAAGAGTGACAAGACATTTATTTTTGTTTATATTATTTTAATTTTATTAAGAACTTGGAGTTAGAAAAAAAGTGACAAGACATTTATTTTTGTTTATATTATTTTAATTTTATTAAGAACTTGACGATCATGTTATTTATAATTTTATATTGAATTTCTTTAAGATTTTATTGTTTTTAATTTTAGTTTGAACTTAATTTTTTATTTATTTTATTAATATATATGAAATATAGAATGATTCAATTTTATATTTGATTGAAAAATTTTAATTTTATTGCAAGTAAGGTTGAGTAGAGTAGGGTTGAAAATATTAGGATGCAAGTATCTGCATATAAGATAGGGTTAAGTGTTAAAAAATTTTTCAACTTGCAAATAGAATTAGGGTAGAATTTAAATCCTATCATATTCTATCCTACCCATTGCGAGCGTTATGTTGTGTTCCGGCCCAGCCTATTGGCAAGTCGGGCGCGGGTACTGAGTCACCGACTCGACGGGTCCTTCAACCCGCAAAACCCCTATTTCCGCGGGTACTGAGGGCCTGCTTATGTGAGACCCACTCGAGCAGAGAATATATAAGGGGAGTGCCCTACCCCTCCCCAGAGGTATGTCACCTATCCTATCCCTAAATGCCGCTTTTGTACGGACCCTAACTTGAGCATTGGAGTCCTTGCAGGTGCCCCCCTGCCTCTTGCTACGACAGCTCGGAGGAATTTCATCCTTGGAATCCATCCAGGTTTAGCTGCCAGCGACTCACTAACCCCAGACACTCCCTACTTCCGACCCGTTCAGGACACGAGCAACCGAACATTGGCGCCATCCGTGGGGAGTTGGCGTGTATGGATTTCCTGTTGGGCCCGATGGACGAGCACGAGGAGGAGAAGCACATGAAGAGGAGCTTGATGAGTAGGTTAGCCTCCGTGGCATCCTCTTGCGAGCATACGAGAACACGTTCTCGCAAAGATGACCCACCCTCCAGCTCTCACGAGAGACGCCCGTTTGGAGGCACGGGTGACGATAATGCCAGAATCATGCAAGAGCTACTCCACCGGGTACAAAACCTTGAAAGAGAGTTAGCATCAAAAGACCATTACCATCCTAGCCCAAGTCTCTCCCGCACCCGATCTCTTCCAACGAGGTCGGGGGCTCAGGGAAGAAGCCCTCGAAGAGATAGCAGACATCGAACAAATGCCCGCTCCCAGATGACCCAGGACAGGTCGGAAAGGCACGGAGAGACCTACCCAGAGAGACCGAGAAGACAACGAGAACCATCATCATGGGAGCTACCCCTTTCAACTCCTCCATCCTCAAAGTTCGGCTACCAAAACATTTTGACAAGCTGACGGAGATGAGCTACGATGGCAACCAAGACCCCCAAGAACACCTGATGGCTTTTGAGGCCAGGATGAACCTGGAAGGTGTCGGCGACGCAGTGAGGTGCCGAACTTTCCCGGTAACGTTAGCAGGCCCTGCGATCCGGTGGTTCAATGCACTTCCGCAGGGGTCCATTACGACCTTCTCAGATATAAGTCGCAGTTTCCTGGCACAGTTTACCATGCGCATCGCCAAGGCCAAAGACCCGATCAACCTTCTAGGCATCACCCAGAGAAACGGGGAACCGACCCGGAAATTTCTGGATAGGTTCAATGACGAATGCCTGGAAATCGATGGCTTGACCGACTCAATAGCCAGCCTGTGTTTGACGAATGGGTTGCTGAATGAAGACTTCAGGAAACACCTCACCACTAAACCCGTCTGGACCATGCAGGAGATCCAGAACGTGGCAAGAGAGTACATTAACGATGAGGAGGTTATCCAGGTTGTGGTAGCCAACAAACAGCAGCCGACCAACCCACCTACTCGTCACCCCGAGTACGCTGAAAGACCGAAGAGGCCCCCAAGGAAGGGGCACCATCAAAACAGTTTAAGCCATTCCCTCGGGTGGGGAAATTCACAAACTACACCCCCTCACGATCCCTACTGTGGTGGTGTACCAGTAAATTACGGACAAGGGGATCCCGTCGAATCCCCGGCAACAAAAAGACAGGATAGGCGGGAACAAGAGCTTGTACTGCGACTACCACAAAGCTTATGGCCCCAAGACGCAAGACTACTTTGACTTAAAGGATGCCTTGGAGCAAGCCATTTGCGAGGGGAAGTTGACGGAGTTTTTCCAATTCAGAAGGGAGCTGAGAAGGAGGGAACGTGAACGATCCGAGGAAGATCGCAGCCAGATTGTGAAACCAAAGCAAACGCCAGCTGAGAACAGTGACAACGCCCCTACGGTAGTTGTCAACGTCATGATTAGACGAGACGCACCCCCCAAGTCTAAGTCGGCAACAAAAAAGGACGCCAAAGTCTTAGCCGTGTCATCAGGGAACCAATCCGAGGTGCCCCCGAGGATATCCTTCGGCCCGGAGGGTCAATGGCTTCGCAAGCTTCCGAAAAACCCACCCATGGTGATCACGGCAAGAATCGGGACGGGCCTAGTCAAGCAAATTCTCATTGACCTGGCGCTAACTCAAATATCATGTTTAGAAACGTGTTCGATGCCTTGGGACTCAAAGAAATCGACCTCAAAACCCATCAACACGGGGTCATAGGCCTCGGGGACAACTACAAAAAACCCGACGGGGTAATTACCCTTTCGGTCTTTATAGGGTCAGGTGAAGGAAAGAGGTCGGTAATGGCAGAATTCGTTGTCTTGAGAGACTCCACAGCCTACAACGTCATCCTGGAAAGGAAGACAATCAATGTGTTCTTGGCTGTAATATACACCAAGTTTTTGGCCATGAAGTTTGTCACGGATGCCGGAACTGTCGGTTCCATCAGAAGAGACCTAGAAACGGACGTCGCATGCGACAACGTCAGTCTTTCCCCGAGGAAGAAGTCAAAGGAGGCATCTGGGGTGTTCCTAGCCGATCTCGATGCAAGAATAGATGACAGACCAAGGCCAGATCCCCAGGGGGACTTAAAGAAGTTTCGAGTTAGGAACACGAAGGAAAAATTCACGTTCGTGAACAGAAACCTCCCCGACAACCTAAAAGGATCTCTCATGGAAGCTATCAGAGCAAACGGCGACCTTTTCGCTTGGACTCCCGCCGACATGCCAGGGGTGGACCCCAAATTTATGTCTCACTGGCTCGCCGTAAAACTAGATGCTAAGCCCGAAGCATAGCGAAAGAGGAAAATGTCACAGGAAAGGGCTAACAAGGTAACCAAGCAAACGGCCAGCCTCTTAGACGTCAGGTTCATCAAGAAAGCCGACATGAAGTGGAGGATGTGCGTCGATTACTCGGATCTCAACAAAGCGTGTCCAAAAGACTCTTCCCCCCTTCCAAACATTGATGCCTTGGTTGATGCAGCAGCGCGATACTGGTTCTTAAGCTTCATGGACACATACTCTGAGTATAACCAAATACCCATGCACCGACCTGATGAGGAGAAGACGGCGTTTATAACGCACACTGGTACTTACTATTACAAAGTAATGCCATTTGGACTAAAAAACACCGGAGCAACCTATCAGAGGCTGATGAATAAGGTTTTTAGCAACCTTCTCAGTAGGTCGGTTGAGGTTTATGTCGATGACATGCTGGTAAAAACTAGCGAGCCAAGTGACCTGGTCGGAGACCTAAAGGCCGTCTTCGAGTCTCTCCGTAAGCATAACATGAGACTCAACCCCTTCAAGTGCACTTTCTCCATGGAGACCGGGAAGTTTCTTGGCTTTATGATAACGTAGAGGGGAGTAAAGGCTAACTTGGACAAGTGTGAAGCCATCTTACAAATGATGAGCCCAAAAATGTCAAGGATGTGCAAAGGCTAGCTGGGAGGGTTGTCACCCTGTCCCATTTCCTCGGTGCCTCAGCGGCAAAGGCCCTCCCTTTCTTCAATCTGATGAAAAAGGAATAGATTTTGAATGGACCTCGGCCTGCGAGGAGGCATTTAGTCATTTCAAAAGGATACTATCGACTCCCCTGTCCTCGGCAAGCCAAAAGAAGCGGAGACATTGTTCTTGTACCTGGCAGTAACGGACCAAGTTTTGGCAGCAGTCCTCATCCGGGAAGAGGATAAGATTCAACAGCCGGTGTACTTCATCAGCAAAGCGCTCCAAGGAGCGGAGCTAAGATATACCAAGTTTGAGAAACTGGCCTATGCTTTACTAACCTCGTCCCGGAGGTTAAGGCAATACTTTCAAGGACACCCGATCACACTTAGAACCGATCAAGCCATTCGCCAAGTGTTACAAAAACCCGACTTGGCAGGCCGCATGACGACATGGGCAGTTGAGCTATCTCAAAATACGACTTACACTACGAACCCACGCACGTGATCAAGGCCCAGGCAATGGCAGACTTCCTGGTCGAGGTAGTTGGTGACGCTCCCGAAAACACGAGCACGCGGTGGAAGCTCCGTGTTGACGGATCCTCTAACCAAGCCTTCGGAGGGGCAGGGATAATCATCTAAAGCTCGGCTGGGTGACTTATGAGCAATCATTCAAGTTTGACTTCCCGGTCTCCAACAACCAAACGGAATATGAAGCCTTGATAGGGGTTTTGCTCCTAGCCAAAGAAGTCGGAGCATCACGAGTCGAGGTCAACAGTGACTCCCAAGTCGTAAACTCCCAGGTCAACGGGTCATATCAAGCTGGGGACTCCTTACTCCAGAAGTACTTGAATGGTGAAAAAGTTATTTGAAGGTTTCGAAGAGGTCACGATTCAACATGTACCCAGAGAAAGAAATGCAAGAGTTGACCTTCTATCAAAGCTGGAAAGCACAAAGCTAGGCACGAAAAACCGATCTTTGATTCAAGGACTGGTCAAAGAGCCATCGATAACTCTCTACATAACACAAGCGTCAAGCCCTCCCTCATGGATAGATCCAATCCTCCGTTTTTTGGAGGACGGCGAGCTCCCTGAGGACGAGAGGGCTGCTAGAACGGTAAGACGGGAGGCAACCAAGTATTTAGTGATACAGGGCCAACTGTAAAAACAAGGGCTTAATCAACCCTTGCTGAAGTGCTTGCGCCCCGACCAAATGGACTACGTCTTGGGAGAAGTCCACGAAGGATGCTGTGGCCACCATATTGGGGGAAAGGCGTTGGCCAGGAAGCTTGTTAGAGCTGGATACTATTGGCCTTCCATGATGTCGGATGCCCAAGAGTTCGTGAGGAAGTGTAGAAGATGCTAAGAGAATGCCAAATTTTACAAGTCCCCAGTGGTGGAGTTAAGCTCAATGATGGCCTGCTGACCGTTTTCTCAGTGGGGAGTTGACCTCCTAGGTCTGTTCCCGGTAGGTCCCGGTCAGGTAAAGTATCTAATCGTGGCCGTTGATTACTATGCCAAGTGGATTGAGACAGAGACATTGGCTAGCATATCATCGGCAAACTGTCAAAAGTTCATGTGGAGGTAAGTGGTCTCCAGGTTTGGAATCCCTGAGGTCGTTATCTCGGATAACGGGACACAGTTCACGGATAAGAAGTTCGGCGCGTTCCTCTCAGGATTAGGGATCAAACAGAAGTTCTCCTTAGTTGAGCACCCACAGAGTAATGGCCAGGTAGAAGCGGCAAACAAGATCATCCTTCAAGGCCTAAGGAAACGACTAGACCAGAAAAAGGGCTCGTGGGTAGGCGAGTTGGCCTCGATCCTTTGGTCATATAGGATGACGCTGCAATCCTCTACCGGGAAAATGCCTTTCTAGCTTACCTACGGGTTCGACGCGGTAATCCCTGTAGAAATTGGGGAACCAATCCCAAGGATGCTTCTTGGGGGCGTTGACAAGGCAGCGGAGAAGGACATGATCGACGAAACCAGGGAGATGACCCATTTGACAGAAACTGCGTTAAAGCAAAGGGTAGCTTTAAGGTACAATGTCAAAGTGCCAAAAAGGAGCTTCGAACTAGACGACCTGGTCCTGCGGCGAAACGACATCAGGTTACCTACTCTGGGAGAAGGCAAACTAGTGGCTAATTCGGAAGGACCATACAAAGTAAGAGAAGTACTCAGTAAGGGGGCCTTCAAGTTAGAGCGTTTGGACAGCGAGGTGCCAAGAACATGGAACACAGCAAACTTGAAAAGATTCTACCCTTAAACGACGACCCTGTTTGACGGTTTCTTTTATTTCGCTCATCACTTTGTTATCTTGTTTCATTTTATTATAAATATTTCGTTCACTACTGTTCGTTGCTTTGTCATTTTACCTTGTTATCTCGTCTCATTATAAATACCATGAACACTTGCATTGTGTAATTTTATTGATTTTAAAGTTACATGTTTTATCTTTATTTTTCCTTCCACGACTAACTGGGACTGATCACCCCGAGAACCTTAGTCAACACAAAAGAATGCCACAAAGGTAATATATGCAGCCTACTAGCTAAACGATAAAGCTCGAAAATAAGAAAGCCACAAATATTTTTCAAAGGTAACTAGTCGGCACGAGAACAATATAAAGCAAGTCACGATAAGTACCATAGAACAAGGGCATCACATCGGCCCAACAAGTTAAAAAGTACTACAAAACAAGAGCATCACATCGGCCCAACAAGTTAAAACAACAAATTACAAAAGGAAAAGTTAAATAAACTAAGACGAAAATTACTGAGGGGTCCCCGATTTCTTGGGAATGTCTACAATCTTGCCATCCTGAACCATCTTGAAGGCCTCAACCAGGGAGGTATCGAGATCGGGAGCCAAGACGGCAATCTGGGCCTTGATCCCGTCCTCGGTAGCCTTAATAACCTTCTTGGATTCCCTCACAATGTCTTTATTTTTCTTCTTCAAGGAAGCGACCTCCTGCTATGCGGCCTGGGCCGACCTCTCGACCTCACTGTGCTTTTCCTCCAACTCTTTTAATTTTTTCTCCAACTCTTTAACCTTGGCCCCAGCAGAAACGGCTTGACCCTAGGTAGTGTTCAATTCTTTGGAGACGGAGAGGTCACGCTCCACCAAACCTATTGATCTCGGCAGGTCCT
The DNA here is from genome assembly GCF_003086295.3 of Arachis hypogaea. Taxonomy (NCBI): domain Eukaryota; kingdom Viridiplantae; phylum Streptophyta; class Magnoliopsida; order Fabales; family Fabaceae; genus Arachis; species Arachis hypogaea. The sequence goes on along the minus strand of NC_092051.1, from coordinate 131,096,032 downwards.
CCTCCACCCTTTTCTCTTTCTCGGCAAGTTGGGTTTTCAACTCAGTAATGTCTTTCTGAGAGGCACGAAGTTTCTCCTCCAAAGCCTGGCACTGAGCCAAAAGAGGCTCCACCTTCCGCGCAACGGCTGCGGCTCGGAGGAGGCACCTCGCCCGAGCAGCAAGGTCCTCCTCTTAAAAGAATCCCTCAGTCCCAGGGAGAAGCTGAGAATCAATAAAATGGTCAGCGTCAAAGTTCCTCTCTATCACTGTTAGAGTCTTCCCCGCAAACCTTTTCACCGCAAACCTTTTCACTTCTTTGGGTTGGGCACAATGACCAAGTTGGAGTCAGCCTCAGGACCAACTTTTCACTCTTCAATCGGCTCCTCCAAAGCCACGTCCTCCAGAGGGTGCTCGGGTTAGGCATCCCCGGAAGGCTGGGAATCACCTTGGCCCTCTGTAGCAGCCCGACCACTCCCCTCACCAATGACATCGGGACCTAGGACCTCCGAATGAGTCGCCGAAGAGTCGTCGTCATCACTTCCACTCAGAAAATGGGGCCGTAGTAGTTTTCCCGGCAGCCATGGAAATTGCGCAAATAAACACATGTAACGAAGTCAATAAATAGGGTGTCGAAAACCCTGGAAGCATAGGAATCAAGGAAAGCAAGCAAAGAAGGATAAAAATAATGATTTACCTACGTAGGGCCGACCAATCTCCCGGTCCCCCATCAGTAGATGAGGGTTTAGATTTTTGGGGCCGAAGATCGCCAACAGTATGTCGGCTATCCAGCGGTTCTCCTCACCTAACCCCTCGTAGGTCCGAATCGGCCCCAAAACCCTAGTAGGTTGGAATCCGTCTTTCCCCCTCCAGGGAAATCCAGAAGGGGTGACCCAGGGCGGGCTTTACTTTAAAAAAGGTACTCTTAAAGCCATGAAAAGAGTCCTTAAAGAGACTAAAGATCCTATGACCCTGGACGGCCCGGAAAGACATGTACCCATTCTTTGTTTTTCCCTCTCGAGAGGGGTTTGTCAATAGAAAGAGATAGAGAAACACATTCACGAAGGCCGAAAGCTCCAGATATTCACACACCAATTCAAAACACCGAATGGCGGCAAAGCTGTTGAGATGGAGCTATGATGGGACAACGTCACAACGATTTAATAGCGAAATGATAAAAGGAGAAAAGGGAAGCCGAGGTTCAAACGTGATGAACATAGGCTTGTACACCCATAACCAGTCGACCACCCTAGGAGAGGCCATATTTTTATGGCATACCCTTTTGTAATCACTAGAAACGTTGACCTGGTAGTTCGCCTCCTCGGGACCTCCCCCGCACAAGGAACTGGAATCTCGAAGAGTCTGAAGTTCCTCTTTGATTACCCGAGACGGCGTGTCCTTTACGTCCGAAGTAACCCACGCGTAAAAATCGATGACATTCGGCTCCATTGGTGGTCGAGCCATACCTACAGTAGGGGCACCACTCAAGTCAACTCGGGAGATCGCAAGCTCAGAGGATAAACAAAAAAGGATCTATAACTAAGCACACTGCTAATCCATGCTACTTACGCTAATATCTAGAGACTATATTCAAGAAACAGATACCTAAATGGTACCCTCTAGCAACTATCTAACGTGGGCTACATCGATTCAAGTAAACATGAACCAAACTGAAAAAGAAAAGTGGCATGCATTGATCAACAGAAATAACGAAAGCAACAATTATACAGCAAAATAATGAAATAGCGAAAGGAGCGCAAAGCACTTACCAGGGAAGTACGCAAGAGGTAGGAAAAGAAGCAAATGAAGGAGAGCGCACAGAATTCCCTAGCCAAGAGCAATTCAGAAAACAAAAGCAGTAAGTAGAAGCAGCAAAAAAGGCGAAAATGAATGAAATGAAGAAGGAAGGGAGTTTTGTGGGAGGCAGAATGATAACCGTCAAAGAGGAAGCGCGAAAAGACAGGGTCATAATAGTCCTTTCCCTTGGATTTTCAAATCAATTATAACGAGCATTAAATGTTCAGTGCGAAGTTCGAAGCGACGCACCCAGTTGCGAATGGGGGCAACGCACGCGCACGGGGTCGCGGTCTTCACCGACGGATACCCGACTTAAGGAGAAATCAACTAGGAAAAAAGCGAGTAGCACAAACGCGCCAATAATCGCTCAGCCTCGTGATCAGCACGTTGGGGGCACTGTTCTGGCCCAGCCCATTGGCAAGTCTGGCGCTGGTACTGAGTTACCGACCCAACGGGTCCTCCAACCCACAAAACCCCCTTTTTCCCTTCTGGTCACAGCACCTGAACAGTTGGAAGGAAGCTTCTAAGAAAGAGGGCCTGCTCATATGGGACCCACTCATGCAGAGAATATATAAGGGGAGGCCCTACCGTTCTCCAGAGGTACGTCACCTACCCTAACCTTAAATGCCGCTTTCGTACGGATCCTAACTTGAGCGTTGGAGTCCTTGCAGGTAGCCCCCCCACCTCTTGCTACGACAGCTCGGAGAAATCTTATCCTTGGAATTCGTCCAGGTCCAGCTGCCAGTGACTCACTAACCCCAGACACTCTCTACTTCTCCCGTTCAGGATCTGAGCAACCGAACATGTTAGAGTTGTAAGGATTAGGGATTTTTCATCTACCCAAAATTCCCATCCTGTTTGAGTATTGAACTCTCTGCTAATTAAAAAAGAGAAAAGGACAAGTTGGTCCCTGACCTTTTTTCGGAAGACATTTTCGTCCCCGATGATTGAAAAATACAATCATGTCCCTGACCCTTCAAAATTTTGGACAAATCTATCCCCCCGTTAAAGTCAGCCCGTTAGCCCCGTCGGAAAATGCTGAGGTGGCTCTCGTGGAGCTGACGTGGACGTAACGGGATGACATATTGGCAAGAACTTCTGAAAATAGGACGTATTAGTCCCCAACGTCCAAAACGACGCCATTTCTCCCCCACCCCAATCTTTCAAATTCTTGATCCTTATTCCCTCGATTGCACAGAAAGGGTGAAGCTGGAGAACGAAGAATGGGAGCATGGCATCGGATGGGGTATCATCTTGCTCGAGAAGAAGTGGAGGTGTAGGAAGAGAAGAGAAATTCGCTGAAGGTTCTGGTCCTATGGGAAAGGATGGCAAAGATGGGGTGTCACCGAAGTGCTTTTGTGGAGAACACGCCATCCTGTTCATGTCGAAGACGAGCAGCAACCCTAACAGATTATTTTTCAACTGTCCGTTTTTTATAAGGTATGTATAACTATGTTGGAATCTGTTAGTCTTAGGGTCTGGAAACCAGGTTTTCATGGTGATATCTGTGGACTGATTTTGTGCAGGTGAGACAACCCCATTGCAAGTTTTTTTTTGTGGTTGGATGAGCACGTTGGAAGCCTTGAGTTGAGTGATTCAGGGTTCCAGGGAGAGAAGGAATTTGGTGATGTTGAAGAGCATCAATGGAACCATGACATGGAAAACAAGATCAATTGTATAGAGAAGAGGATAGAAGCTTTAGAGTGGAAAAAAAATCCAATAAGATGGTGTATATATGTGATTTTAATTGTCCTGATTGCTGCTATTTTAAGTTGTAAGAACTGATTGATGGTTTAATATGATAAATGTGGTTAGTTGTCGCCTGAAAAAATTTGAACATGTTCTTTCTAGAAATGTATGAGTTTTTAGCCTGTATATTGCAATGTACAACTGAAAATAAAAGCTGCCAGAATAACAGATAATCAAACATTGAATAACTGGCATTAAACCTTTGACCCTAAACATTGTTCATTGTAGTTGACAACCCAAAAAAGAAAGACAACTAGTTGGCTAGTAATGTCTGCACATGTATGGCATGCTACCATTGACAAGTTTTTACTTAACAAAAAACGGGTAACCAAAAAACTGGCTAATACAAAAAAAGGATAGTTATATCTGAAATTTGCTATAAAGGTTTACAGTAGGACACATTTGTCACAAAATAAGATAATAGTTGACTTGCTTCATTCTTTGGAGTCCTTAGACACTGACACAGTTGGTTTAGATGGTAGTGGAGCCTGCTGAGGCTGTGCAGCTGCTTGCGTGCTAGATAGGCTTGGTCCTGGGGAGGCTTGGGGAACTGGTGTTTGGTGCTGTGTGCTAGATGGTGGTCGCCCTTGACCAAGTGGAGCAGGTGGCCTGAAAATCTTCTGTTTTAGGTCGAGCTGTGCCGGTGACCATCGATGGAGCATTTGCTGGGGGCCTAAAGGGCTGGTTTAAAGTTGGGGCAGGTGGCCTGCCACTTGTGACCGTTGGGCTAGGTGGTCCTAATACAATTGTTGATCTTGTAACTCTTCTTGGAACAGTTTTTACATTCGTCGCACTTGGACCAGCTCCGCTCGGAACCTGCCATAAAACACGCCAGCATAATCAGGCAATAAGTACTCAATACATATATTAAGCAGCTTATAATGACAAACAATTGAACAGTTACAGTAGGTTGTTGCTGCTGGGGTGTTGAGCTGCCTGATTGGCTGTTTGAAGCATCCTAGACATAATGGTCAAATCAGTGGACAATTTAATATAAAGACATATTAGTCCCTCAGGAATGATATACTAATACATATAAATCCTTGAAGATTGAGGTACTAAAACATAAAAATCCCTGAGGTTTTTAGTACTAAGACACTTTAAAACCTGAACTACTTGCACATGGGACACAATAATGGCTGGATCTTATATGCAAGGATACTATTAGTAGGAAAGTGATATTACCTCTGGTGGTAGAGCAGACTGTGACAAAGGAAGACACACAAGTACTTGGGATGTGCTCTCTCCCTTCTTCTTAGGCCTTTTGGTCTTCGGCTTCCAATTCGGGTTCAATAGTGCTCTCTCGCAAGTTTTGTAATTATGGCCCTTCTCATCACACTTGCTGCAAGACAGAGAGAATGACTTCTTCAATTTACCCCCTTGCATCAGTGGCTTTGCAGGGTCTTTATGCCGATTATGAACCTTTGGCCGCCCAATCCCTCTTTTGATGATGGGTGGGTCTGGCTGTGAGAATTCAGTTCTGGCCCAGAACTCTGAGCTTAGCACTGGTTGAATGCAGTGTGCATAAGTCCTCCTGATGGACTCCATACACAGCCAAGGGTGCACATAGTCTTGTGACATGTCACGTCTCTTTCTAATGGCAGCAAGTGCATGTATGCAAGGCATGCCTGAGGTAATAGGGGAAACCGTTTTAAAATGTGTAAAATAACACAACAATTTATGAATCATTCTGACTACAGAGTACAAAGGTTACCAGTAAGTTACCATTTGTTGCAGGAGCAAGTGTACTTAATTAGGTCTACATCCACCTTGCTTGCTTTGCGGCTTACCTCAAACCTTTTCCTTTCGTTGTCACCAACCCATTCAGCCATCCACTTAGTGCTAAGATTGACTAACCTCTCCATCCTCTTTTGCTGGAATGGTGCTAGCTTTCCAGTGTGGTTGTCCAGGACTCGTTTGTGATTCACCATCCTCCTCATCAGGTAACACCTGATTTCTTCACACATGGTGAGGATGGGCTTCGTACGGTAGTTAACTATCTTCGCATTAAAAACCTCACACATGTTATTTGTGAGGTTATCAACCTTTGGCGCATGAGAGAAATATGCCTTAACCCAAGTTTCTGGTGGAAACCTGCTGAGATATTCCCAAGCCCCATGGTTAACTTGCTTCAGCTTGTCCATTCATTCCTTGAATTCTGCAACTGTAGTGCATCTAGCACACTCCCACACAACCTCTCTAATGTACAAATCTTTGAAGTGATTTATGAAGTTCTTCCACATGTGCATCATGCAATTGCGGAGTTTGCATGTGGCATAACCTCCTTTAGCGCAAGAAGTAAACCCTGCACCATACGAGGATATTAAGGAATGATATATCAAATTAAATTGGTAATATGTGAAACCAAACATGTTTATTAATCATAATTACAGCTAACCTTCTGCTGGTCGGATATGAAGGTCCACCCAAGGCTGGCACTGTCACCTATGTCCTCCTGAAGATTTGTCAGGAACCATTTTCAAGCAGCTTTGGTCTCAGCCCTGACAACTCTATATGCAACAATGTAGAACTGATTATTGGCATCTTGCGGAACTGCTGCTAGAAGCCAACCCATGTAGTAGGTTTTCAAAAAATAACCATCTAGGTGCAACAAAGGTCTACACCCATCCTTGAACCCTTTCTTATAATCATCCAAGCATATGTATAATTTATCGAATACAGGAGGTGATTCTGGAATTGGCATAAGCTCCAACCTGGCCGTCGAACCTGGATTGCTTGACAGAATCTGCTCACAGTAGTCCCTGCTCCTTTTGTATTGGTCCCTCTCGTTGCCCATGATCTTCTCCCTAGCCTCCACTACTGCTCTGTACACCATTTTAGGGTGGGGACATAATGAAAACTCCTCTCTTAGGAAGTCAGTTGCCTCCTTCGTGTTCATGTGGGGTTGGGTTGCCATCCTCTTTTCAATCTTCTTGCTAAGCCAATGCTTGTCAGCGGCATTACTCCCTAAATCCCTTGCACAAGTATGTTCATGCACATACGTCTTTAATTGATAACACTGCAAGGTTTTGTTATAGGACAAATGAACCAGGAATGGACACTCCTCATCCTTGCAACCCACCCTGACCCTCTCCTTGTCGTTCTTTATCCACTTCAGTTCCCTCCCCTCATCAATGAAGGAATCCTTTACCACCTCCTTAAACCTTTCAACAGTAGCAAATCTGGTTCCTAACTCAAATCTCTCCTCATCGTGAGCATAGTCATCATCAAACTCAGGAGATCTCCTGCTGCTACCTTCACCATCAGATAAAATGGGTGTATGCAACTCCTCAAACTCATACTCAAATACGATTTCTTCCATTTTTGATGGCAATTCACTAATGTAGAATTCCCCTACCCATGCATTATCCGGCTGCACACCAGGATTACCACCACCACCTCCTTGATCATTCGGCCCATCAGCCTCCTGACCACCAGCATTACCCCCTACACTATTTTCTCCCTTTACATTCACCCTGCTCCTATGTTGAACCCTCTTCTGTTCAACCTTAGACTTTTCCTTTGACCCTTGCCTCCTTGCAACTGGCTTCTTCGGGGTTACTATCTTTTTCCTAACCTTCGTACTTCTTTTTCTCTTACAACCAGCAACCCCGCCATCACTGTCACTTTCAGTACTAGAGGTCTCCACTCTAGCTGGTGGAGGTTTGTACAGCACATCCTCTGTGCTTTCGTACCCGTCATCTGATGAAGAGGATGTCTTCAGTTCCTCTAATATCTCATCCACATCCACATTCACTGCCCCATCACAATTCCTTCTAGGATCTTCAACAACCTCAGGGACATCTACTCTGTGATCAAAGTATATATAGAACTCAGAAGTGTTTTGGTTCTTCGATATGTTATCTCGCATTGCATTTATCCCAGCATCCCCAGTTAACTTGTTCAAACCCAACTCAATGTCGCTACTTGTGGAATCATACCAGTATACTTCCTTGTATGACTGGTATCCCAAACCCTTGAACAACGTAACAAGGTCTCCGAAGTTCACAAAGTCCAGGTCCATCTTAGGGAACCTCTCTTCCTTCCCATTTTCATAAACCTGGGCTCCATCAATCTCTCTGATAAAATTACCTCCATGGTGAAAAACCGGCACCACAAAAATATCAACCATCTGAAATTAACCAATGATCAACAACGTGTCAGTCCAGAAACAGTTACCAAAATTATGAACGAACCCCCTTTTGCCCGAACACAATCCCACCTACTAATCCTACCCACAACGTTTTCAAAAGAGTTTTTCCACTACATTACACCGCTGTTTCCCACACTCTCAACATGCACACACACTGCCTTCACCCTTTGTTCGCACCACAATAACCAAAACTTAAAAGATAAATATCACGATCTTACCTTCTAACAGAGACAGCTAGTACGACCTCAACGAAAACCTCTTTCTTGGCCTCCCATAACAACTTCACGATGGGCTGATTGCTCTTCTACGTAGTGTAATTTTTGGAAGGAGAAACAAGGGAAGGGACTTTGATCATTGGTCTTCTTAGGTTTTCAATAATTCAGAGAAGAAAACATGGGTGTTATGGGTATTGCATGTGGGAATTAAACTGTGTTTGGAGGGGTGGGGGAGAAACGGCGTCATTTTGGACGCTGGGGACTAATACGTCCTATTTTCAAAAGGTCTTGCCAACGTGTCATCCCGTTACGTCCACGTCAGCGTCACAGGAGCCACCTCAGCATTTTCCGACGGGGCTAACGGGATGACTTTAACGGGGGGATAGATTTGTTCACAATTTTGAAGGATCAGGGACATGATTGTATTTTCCAATCATCAGGAACGAAAATGTCTTCCGGAAAAAAGATCAGGGACCGATTTATCCTTTCCTCATTAAAAGATAATGAATTGCTTATTGATACTAATTTAATTGGATTGGATGCCAATCCCGTAATGAGTGAATGAGCTAAAGCTTTCATAAACCATGCCATGGTTGATATTTTTTCTTTATCCATGATGTCATTTAAATAGTGAGAACAGCAATTGAAGCTGTCAAGATATAATTACCATAGTAAATAAGCTGGTTCTATAGTCAACTATGAAATGCTGATATGTCCTATACTCCTATGCTAGATTTTAGAGGAAGTCAGTTATCTCAATTTAATTTAATTTTTTTATAGGTGTCAATTAGTGTATGAACCCTTAGATGCACGAAAAATATTTATTTAATTTATATTTTTATTAGTATTTTTAATTATATTCTTTATTATTTAATTTATATGAAAACCATTGGGGATGGTGTTCATACCCTGGGTCGAGCTATCCGACCTGGGATGATCGGAGACAAAGCGACCGACATCTTCAGGTCAGACTATCCGACCTCTTTACAAAAGAGGTCGGCCAAATCGACAGGAAATGTAACGACCCAATTTTCAATATGTCTAGATCATACCGAAAACTGAGCGCTACCAATTTGTCTTTCTAATTATTATCTATTATTTATCATATGAGCCTGATTCGTTATTAAAAACGTAGTTAATTTCCGAGGTGTATTTTTTTTTTTTTGAAAATATTTGGATTAGTAGACGGAATCACTCATAATCAATTCACAAGTAATAACAAATAAAACAGTTATAAACAACCACACATAAATACATCACGAGTAGCTAGCAACATTCAGTTATCCAACCTTTATTAGAGTATAGACCTTTAGTTAGAACACCCCTAGATATAGCTAGATAATAACTATATACATATACATACATACAACATTCCAGGTCCTGACCTGTTCAAGAGGTCTCTAAGCTGGCACCTAGGCTAGCCTAGATTCTATACTCACCTAGTCCCTCTAAACTACTAAAGCGAGGGAAAGTACGTTCTAAGTCTTCACAACTCAAGTCAGGTGGAACGTCATCAAAAGATAGAACATCATCTGCTACTCCTCTGCACGATCAGACTTTTTCACAGGACGTCTTTCTGGTACCTCATGAAGTAGCCACACAATAGGAATCTCGTACACATAATTTAGGTTAAAGTGCGCATATGAACGGGGTGCAGACGTTGGCTGGTCTCACAGTATATACATATAAACAGAGAACGATATTCACCCTAGACTCAGAAGACTATCTAGAGCAGAATCCTTTTCTTGCGAACGGTCATCAGTGAACTATGGTAAGGTACTCTTACTTCCATCTGAAGGGGAAAGGGAGAGAGAAGGGGTAAGAATTGGGGAGTTCTTAGTAGGGCCGGGGTTATTAGTTACGTTCATTTATTTGGGGTCGATTAGTAGACGAATAACATAATATAGCGAAGCAGTAAACAGAAGAAAAAGATAGAAAGAGAAAGTAGAGACAACAGAAAGCAGAACACAAACAAAAGAATACAAGAAAATAAAACACAGAAATAGCATACAAGCAGACAAACATAAAGAAGTAGATCACACACAGAAAGGAATGCAACAGAGAATGATGCGCAAACAAGAATGATGCATGTCTAGCCCTAGCGCAGGCCATGAGCTCATGTGTCGGTTGGCTGCCCGCAATCCCGACATTTATCCGGTCATGAGTAATCCCGATTTCCCGGATACGATTTTCCGTTCCTAAATAAATGCGCATATAATAATAGCCGCTCATTTGAGACAGCCTCTGCTTACTGCAGGAAAATATATATATATACTCTGCTCTGCTTTGGGGAAGCAGAAAATGGCTGTAGGTAACTTAGTTTTCCTACAGAGGCTCTGGGTTGCATTAAGCAACTAATATATATATAGCTCCGGGTTACATCAAGCAACTAATATATATATATATATATATATATATATATATATATATATATATATATATATATATATATATATATATATATCTCTTTATTATATTACTCTTCTCTTTATATCTCTTTACTCTGTTCTGGTTTCTCTTTTCTCTGTATCTCTTTATTCTGTTTTAATTACTCTGTTCTCTGTATCTCTTTTCTCTTCTCTGATTACTCTTTTCATCTGTATCTATATTACTCTTTTTCTCCTTATCTCTTTACTTTACTCTGGTTACTCTGTTATGTGTTTCTCTACTCTGCTCTAATTTCTCTGCTTAACGTATGTATTTAAAGCTTATGTAAATTTCGGTATGAATAGTTAGTTTGTCCCAAGTATAGGTTCATTAAGTCTATACTGAAACAGTTTAACTTTTCATATTATACCTAACCCTAGTCGCAACTCAAGTACTAACTAAGTTGCCCTAGTTCGTTCACTAGTCTCTGTCTATTTTTCTATCGTAAAAATTTTACAGACTTTTTCTTTGGTTTTTATCTTTTCTTTAACTTTTTATCTTTTATTTATCTTTGCCTCACTAACATGTTATTACCACTCCCTAAGTGTTTTATGAAGGTAATTATGAGATTCTGCACTTAAAGTTGTCTTTCTAAAGCTTTTACAGAAAACTGCCTTTTTCGTATTATTTTATTATTTTTATTAAAATATTATTTTTAATTAAATATTATTATTTAATATTTTATTATTATTTATTATTTTATTATTAAATTTTCGAAAATTACCTTGCCTTTACCTTTTAACCTTTAAAATTAACTTTTTACCCCGGTAACTTTTAATATTTCTACTTTAACCACCCTAACTTTCAGAAATTACAAAATAACCCCTCAAACACCAAAATATTTACTTCCTTGCCCTGTCTAAGATCTAAAAGGTGTTCTTCAATGTTCTTCACCACACTCAAAGTGTTCTTCATGTTCTTCATATATTCTTCAAATTCTTTCTCTGTTTTTACCCGTTTTTCAGTCTTTTCAGCAACCGATTTTTACCAAAATTCAAAATAAATTCCCAGCCACTAAAACCCCATATTTTCTACATGATTTTAACACAAATTGAACCCCAATTTAGGGCCTAGGGTTTCGTTTTCCAGCAGCCACAAGAACACACATTCATAGCATGAATTATATCAAATTTCATCAAAATTTCACCAAATTTTCACCAAGAATCAATCATATATGCAACAAATTTTTAGCATAGACAAATCATACAACATTCACACAACTCAAACACAAATATTCAAGATTAATTTCGTGACACCCTACCTTGATTTGCTGCTCCAAATCCGGTTACTCTTTGAAGTGTTCTTAAAGCACTTTTTCCTCCTAAAACACATCAAGAACAACTTTAAAACTCTAAACCATCAACTAAAAGAACTTCAGCAGCATCTTAGGACGGTTATCCTCACCTTAAACGTTCAGAAAATCAAAGATCTTTGGCCCACAAGTCAAGCTAAGCAAGAGATCTAAGGAAGAACATCAAGAAAACACTTGTTTAAGCATGTTTCCTTGAAAACCGAATTGAAAGGGGAAAGGAACAGCCATCTCATCTTATTTCCATCCTTGATAAGTTACATGGTTATGTAGAGGAAGAAGAGAGGATCATTTTGGTGAAATCGGAGTTTTGATTTGAGTTTTAGTTTAGAAGAAATCAAGCTTTGAAGATTAAGTGTTCATGAAAGTTTCTCTCTTTTCTCTCTTGTTATTTTAGGCCAAAATGATGAAATGAGACAGCCTTGGAGGTCTTGGGGGTGTAAGGTGAGTTGTGATTGGTTGGCTTGGAGGTGGATTAAAATAATATTAAAATATCTCTGGTGTACAACTACTAAAACTAGGTGTATCAGAACACTCGTAAAAACATCTCTAAAAATTATTTTCTGAGCTACTAGCATAAATGACACTATTAAAATATTTATTATGATAATAGAAAATGTATAATGAGGCCTTAGCATTGCTAAATTCATCAGAGAGTGCTGGTACTAAGCTGCACCAGTAAACCGTAAACCCGGTTAAACCGATTTTCTGTTTTTAACAAAAACAGACCAGGTAACCTTAGAATATCATTCAAGAATTTTCTAATACTAACATAATGATAATATTATACTATTATCTCTCTCCTCTCATGAATCGAGTCCGGTTCGTCAAACAGAGACTATTTACGAAAATCAGAATCAAAATTGCCAACCGATACGGTTCAAAAACTAGGTTCTTCGCGATTGCATTATCGAGCTTGCCTCAGAGGAGGTTCTAGCTTAAGGATGACATAATGATAATGAGGATTGAGATGCTTGATGATATATCAGAGGTGTTCCCTTTACTGATCTTCCGGAGAAATCCGTACTTTCAAAAAAGATCTCATGTACTCGAAAATCAGGGTTGTTACATTCTACCCTCCTAAAAGAAAATTTTGTCCTCAAAATTTCAATTACCTGAGAATAGATACGGGTAATCAGCTTTCATCTTATCTTCCAGTTCCCAAGTGTGTTCTTCTTTTCCTCTTTGTTCCCAAGCTACTTTGACTAAGCGAACAACTTTGCCTCTTAGCTGCTTATCACTTCTTTCTACTATCTGAACTGGTGATGCTTGATATGTCAAATCATTTCGTAACTGTACTGTCTCTGGTTGTAAAACATGACTCTTGTCGGGAATATATTTCTTAAGTTGCGAGACATGAAGAACATCATGAAGGTTTGATAAATAAGGAGGAAGGACTATTTGATAAGCTACTAGACCGACTCTTTTAAGTATTTGGAAAGGTTCTATGTATCATGGGTTAAGCTTTTTAATCTTAAGGGCTCTACCTATTCCAGTAATCGAAGTTACTTCTAGAAAGACACGGTTTCCGTCACTAAACTCTAAGGGTCTACGTCTATTATCGGCATAGCTCTTTTGACAGCTTTGTGCTGTCTGGATCTTCTAACGAATCTCCTTTATCTTCTCAATAGTTTCTTACACTAAGTTTGGACCTAAGACACTAGCTTCTCTATCGTCATTCCAACACAATGGTGTCCGACATCTTCTTTCGTAGAGAGCTTCATATGGTGCCATCCCGATACTTTATTGGCAACTGTTGTTGTAGACAAATTTGACCAACAGCAAATACTTATCCTAGCTGCTTTGGTTGTCTATCATACATGATCGTAACATGTCTTCTAATGTCTGGATTGTCTGCTCTGATTGTCCGTCTATCTGAGGATGGTATGCTATACTCGTGTGCAATTCTGTTTCCAACGCTTTCTGAAAAACTCCCCAAAATCTAGTAGTAAACCTCGAAACTCGATCTGAGACAATTTACGAAGGTATCCCATGTAGTCGTACGATTTCTTGAATATATATATATTCGTTCCAACCTTTCTAAAGTATAGTCAACTCGAATCGGAAAGAAGCACACCGATTTTTGTAAACCTGTCAACAATCATCCAAATGGCATCACGTCCTATTGAGGTTCTTGGCAATCTCGTGATAAAATCCATAGTAATCTGCTCCCATTTCTATTGTGGTATTTCTAAAGGTTGCAGGGTTCCTGACGGCTTCTGATGTTCTACCTTCACCTTCTGGCAGGGTAAACATTTTGAGACATAATCATTTACTTCTTTCTTTAAGTCCAGCCACCAGAACATTTGTTTCAAATCTCGATACATCTTTGTCACCCAGGATGCATAAAAAGTCTACTTTGGTGAGATTCAGCAAGAATCTTTTGTCGCAATTCTCCAGAGTTAGGCACACAAATTCTGTTCTTGTACCTCTATAGGCCACTACGATCCTGTCTCACAGCTTCTTCAGCTCTGCAAGCAATGGTGACATTCGGTGTGGTGCTATGGAAATCGGTCCAGTTCCAGGTACTAGTTCAATGCTGAATTCTATATCTCGCTGAGGAGGAAATGCAGGTATGTCGTCCAAGAAAACATCAGGAAAGTCTTTCACCATTCGGATTCGTTCTAAGCTTAATTCACTATCATTCGATCTAGCCGCTAACAGAACGTACCCCTCACAATCACTCCCGTCTAAGGTAACTCTTACAGAATTCAGATATAAGGTGTGGGACAGAAATGGTTTAGTACATAGACTATCAGATGGAATAACAGCAGTTCTTTTAAAATAATCAAGGAAAACATGAAACTTAGATAACCAATCTAATCCTAAAATAACTTCTAAACCACATAGAGGCAAACAGATTAGATCGTGTATAAAAGTCCTGTTCCTAATAGCGAATGGTACTTGCAGGCACACTAAACTGGTCAAAGCATTTTGGGATGCAGGTGTATGGACAATCAAGTAAAAATTCAATTTAAAGAAATATAATCCTAACTCGTGAGCAATAGTTAGAGAAATAAAGAATGCGATGCACCCGAATCATACAGTACAGTTAGAAATCGATTCTTGGCATAACACTGACCTTGAATGAGGGCATCCAATTGCACAACATCGTCAATAGTGATAGCAAACACTCATCCTTGTTGTTGGGTTCAGACTGGATTTCGAGTAAATCCCTTCGGACAATCCTTGGCAATGTGTCCGAGTTCTCCACAAGCATATCAGTTAGGTGATCCAAACTGGCAAGACCTGTTACTATGATCTTTTCCGCATTGCTTACATGCAGGGATTATGTAAGCCTGATGGGCTCGTTTACCATTGTCTTGCCTTACTTCACCTCCATTCTTACTCGTACGGCGAGCAGTAATGTTACCAACTTGTAGGTTCTTATGCTGTCGTATGCCACGTGCTTTAAAATGCACCCTTTTCCCAGCTGCCTGATGATTGCTAAGACGCCTTGGTGGAAATCCTTGGCGAATCACCTTGGCCACAATCACTTTCTTAATACATTCTTCCACTAACTTGCTCTTGTTGACTAATTCGGCAAAATTACGTATCTCCAGCGAAACTATTAAACTCATCAGATCATCACGAAGGCCTCCTTCAAACTTCAAGCACTTCCATTCTTCAAAGTCAGCAGGATTCCCTTGACAGATCTTAGAGAAACGACACAAGTCATCGAAATTACGAGCATATTCTGCAATAGTCATATCCCCTTGTTTCAGCTACATAAGCTCTATCTCCTTAGCATCACGCACTGCTCTTGGAAAATATTTTTTGTAGAATTCATCTTTAAAAATATCCCAAGAAATGTCATTTTCATTCTGTTGTAGCAGTCGCTGTATCCCCTGCCACCAGTACTCAGCTTCTCCCTCGCGCATATAAGTAGCAAACTCCACGTGTTGTCCTTCTGGAACATGCTGCGCTCTCAGTGATCGTTCAATACCTCGAAACCAGTTATCAGTGTCAGTCGCAACGAGTGTACCCTTGAACTTAGGCGGATTAACCTTCAGAAAGGTCGCAAGGGTCATAGGTCTTTCAGGATACCCTAAGTTGTTCTCATCATTCCCATTATCTTCTCCGTATTCATTCTCATTCCCATTTCTCACTCCAAGACGTTCAACAGCCCTAGCCGCTGCTACAGCAGCTTCACGCACTACTTCAGCCACGTTGTTCATGGTAGCCATAAACGTTTCCTGTTACCTCTCGTAGTTAACATTAGGAATTCCTTCCCGTACGCCTCGTCTCCGTGAACCATTGTAGTCCTGTTCACACCAAACAATCATTGTTAAGGTGATCAGTCTTAACACTTCAAGTCAAGTGTGAACATTCCCAAAATAAAAACACAGAAATAATCATGCAACATATATCACTGGGATATCCTATACGCATGAGACACACAACAGAGTATGCAATGAAGTATAGTCAGTCCACTCCCCAGGCTCTACTGGGAACGAACTGCTCTGATATTGTTCGGTAGGTCGGATACCGTACGGGTCGGGTGAATATCCCGGTCAACAAGGGGGGAATCGACTAGACATTCGTCTCCGGATTGGGGGGGTAAGCGAGGTCCCGAGCTCTTCAGATGTGGAAGGGGGGTGTCACCTGTAAAGACACTCCGACGCGCAAGTCAGTGAAGTGTGCAGGCGAAAAAAGAGGGTAGAGTCATGTGACGTACCTCGGGGGAAGGGTAAAAACATTCCCCTTATATACTGTATCAGAGGTGGGCCCTGCAAGGACAGGCCCACTTTCTCCGAGGCGTTCTCCTCACAGCTGTAGGTGAGCTATCAGGGACGCGCGTCTGGGTCAGCTGTGGGGCGCCTTGCCCCTGACCGTTAGGGTCGGGTGGCGCTTGGGTCGGGCCAACCCGTAGAGGGTTTGGGCCGGGCCGTAACAGTGCCCCCACATGCCAGTAATAGTCGTGAGAGCTATTAGTGGCGTGTTAGTTCTTGTTCCATGCGTCGTCGTCAGGTCAGCCGCCCGTGGGAGGGACGTGCCCCCTGCGCGCGTGTCTCTTGGTTGTTGAGGCAACCGTTCGTCGCTTCGTTCTTCGCGCTGGGCATTAAATGCTCATAATGGGTTGCAAAACTTTGTACGCAAAGACTATTTTGCCCCAAGTCTTTCGGCTTCCTGGGTGGTAGTTTTAAACAGTTTGTTTCAATTTTTTCTTTTTTTACTCTCGTTCCTACCATCTCATTCTTCTTCACCCAGAAAATCCCAGAGCATCCCAGAGCATCCCAGAGCTTCATCCTAGCATCTTTGTGCATTTTTCCTTCTTCCCTCTCCGTCTTCATAATCGTTTCAAGTAATCTTTAGTCCTCTCTCTTTTCTGCTTCATTGTTGTACGTTTGTTGTTTGTATCTGGTTTGTGTTCTTACTGTCTTGTTTGATTTTTGTTGCTAGATGACTTTTTAGTGCTAAGTAGATGTGTTAGGGGAGGGGTACCATTCCAGGGTAGGTTTTTAGGTGGCTTGTGTGATAGGTATAGCTTTATCCATGCTTGATCTTAACTGTTGAATAGGATGGACATAGTTTCTGGGTTTTTCCTGGACTCCCGACCTCAGAGACTAATGGAGTGGTACCCCCACTGTAGGTATGCCTCGCGTCATCTCTCGGGATTCTATTTTCGCCGTGAACTATGACCCCTACACTTGGGTGACCTCCGATGTGAAGGACTCACCGAATCAGATGGATCTGGCGGAGTTGACGGAGTTTCGACAAGCCGGGTATCTGTGCGGGAGGACAGACGAGGAGGCCAATTACGAGACCTTCGTTCCTGCCCCCAATGAGCGGTTGTATGAGATTAATTTTCGCTCCCCCCGGGTTGCCGACTTGATTTGGTTTTACAAAGCCATGTTCACTGATGAGCGGATATTTTATACGCTTTTTGGGGTTAATTTCATGTAGTTTTTAGTATGTTTTAATTGGTTTTTAGTATATTTTCATTAGTTTCTAGGCAAAATTCATATTTCTGGACTTTACTATGAGTTTGTGTGTTTTTCTATAATTTCAGGTATTTTCTGGTTGAAATTGAGGGAGCTGAGCAAAAATCTGATTCAGGCTGAAAAAGGACTGCTGATGTTGTTGGATTCTGACCTCTCTATACTCGGAATGGATTTTCTAGAGCTACAAGAGTTCAATTGGCACGATCTCAATTGCGTTGGAAAGTAGACATCCAGGGCTTTCCAGAAATATATAATAGTCTATACTTTATACAAGGATAGACGATGTAAACTGGCATTCAACGCCAGTTCCATGTTGTAGTCTGGCGTTAAACGCCAGAAACAGGTTACAAATTGGAGTTAAACGCCAGAAACAGGTTACAACCTGGCGTTTAACTCCAGAAACAACCTAGGCACGTGTAAAGCTTAAGTCTCAGCCCCGGCACACACCAAGTGGGCCCCAGAAGTGGATTTCTGCACCATCTATCTTAGTTTATTCATTTTATGTAAACCTAGGTTACTAGTTTAGTATTTAAACAACTTTTAGAGATTTATTTTGCAACTCATAACATTTTAGATCTGAAATTTGTACTCTTTGACGGCATGAGTCTCTGAACTCCATTGTTGGGGGTGAAGAGCTCTGCTGTGTTTCGATGAATTAATGCAACTATTTCTATTATCTATTCAAACACGCTTGTTTTTATCTAAGATGTTTATTCGCACTTCAATATGATGGATGTGATGATCCGTGACACTCATCATCATCCTCAACCTATGAATGCGTGCCTGACAACCACCTCCGTTCTACCTTCGATTGAATGAATATCTCTTAGATTCCTTAATCAGAATCTTCGTGGTATAAGCTAGAATCCATTGGCAGCATTCTTGAGAATCCGGAAAGTCTAAACCTTGTCTGTGGTATTCCGTGTAGGATTCAAGGATTGAATGACTGTGACGAGCTTCAAACTCACAAGGGCTGGGCGTAGTGACAGACGCAAAAGGATCAATGGATCCTATTCCAGCATGAGTGGGAACCGACAGAAGATTAGTCGTGCGGTGACAGCGCACCTGGACCTTTTTCACTGAGAGGACGGATGGTAGCCATTGACAATGGTGATCCACCAACACATAGCTTGCCATAGGAGGAACCTTGCGTGCGTGAAGAAGAAGACAGGGAGAAAGCAGAGATTCAGAAGACAAAGCATCTCCAAAACTCCAACATATTCTCCATTACTGCAGAACAAGTATTTAATCCATGCTCTTTTATTCTTCGCAATTCATACTGATAATTATAATTGATTTCCTGACTAAGATTTACAAGATAACCATAGATTGCTTCAAACCAATAATATCCGTGGGATCGACCCTTACTCACGTAAGGTATTACTTGGACGACCCAGTACACTTGCTGGTTAGTGGTACGAGTTGTGAAAAGTGTGATTCACAATTTGTGCACCATTCACCCAGGTTGGCGTTCGCATACCGTTTTCTGACTTTCAGATGTCGCTTCTTAATCGGATATCCGTGTCGCCGTCGCAGCTCCATCCGAACAGCTGTGCTTCTATCCGCTGTTTCGAGATGGTTTGTGAATATCTCGAGCTACCAATGTCGGTGGATGTCTTTCTCTTCTTCTTCAACCTTACCAACCCTTCCAGACAAGGGAAGGCGAGGAAAGGGTTCCTATCCTTCCGATCTGCCCAAGGTCGGAGGGTATTTGGCCTGTTCGAGGACTCCTATCATGGGTTCAAAGATAAATTCTTCAAAGTTCATCCCGTCAAAGGTCGCCATCCCTTTTGGTTGTCGCTAGAGGGGGAACGCCTCATCCCGACGTATTGGAGCTTCGGGGCGGGGTCTAATTCTTTCATTAAGGTGACCTACAAGGGAATGTCCCTTGTAAATAAGAGGATTGCCGATGTGTTGTTTGCGCTTTTGGAAAGAACCCCGTGAACCCCCACCTCCTTATGGGTGAACGGGAGTCCGCCAGGAGTTATATTTGTGAGCTGTTTTGTCTTGTACTTTTGCATTGTTTATTATTTAATTTGCTCTTCCCGACTTCACGACTAACGTATTTATTTTTCTGTTGTAGTGGAGATGTCTGCTTCCGTAACCGGGCTCAAAAATTTAGTCAAGACCTTCTTGGAGGATAGCGACGAGGAGAAGGCTGACGAGAAGGAAGCCGGGAAGTCGGAGGGCCCTACCGTGGAGAAGGAGAATCAAGCCGTACCTTCCCCTCGGGATGCCGAGATGTCTAATAAGAACTCTGGCGGGGCACGAACTTCTCCCGTTCTCGAGGAGGCGGCCGTTGTTGGGCACTCGTCCTCTTCTCGTAAGGAGGATGATGATTTGACGTTCATCCCTACTCCTAAGAGGTGAAGGGCATCCTCCAGCCCGAAAGGAGCCCTTACCATCATGGAGAGGAATTTTGATGCTGCTGCCTTCCTTGACTCCCAGCTAATTCCTGGCACGAAGGATCACTTCCATGGTACCGATTTGGCGGGCCAAGCGAGGTGGATGTACCATACTCTGTTCCATGGAGCTGTGATAGCTCGGAAAGCTGAGTTCGAGTTGTCGGGGATGCAGGCGCTTCGAAGGAAACTTGAGTCTTCTACCAAGGCGAATAACGATTTCAAAGATCAAGTCGAGTCGCTCCAGGGGCAGCTGTCCGAGGCAGGGGAGAAGCTCAAGGCTGCTGAGGGGAAAGCTGCCTCCGCTGAGGAAAAGTTGAAAGTTTTCGATGAGACCGTGTCCCGTTTGGTCGAGCGGGAGATAACTCTTGAGAGCCAGTTGAATGCCGCGCAGGGTCGGGTGGCGGCCTTAGAGAAGGAGCGTGACCAGGCCGTTTCGTCGGCTAGAGCCGCTCAAGCTGAGGTCGAAAAGCTCAAGAGGAAGCATAAGGCGACCAAGGAGCAGGGGAAGAATGCGATCTTCATGACTGAGGAGGCTCTCAAGGCTCAGGTGAAGATCGTAGCTCCCGATTTCGACACCTCAGCGATTGGGGTTTTCAAGACGATTCAGGACGGCAAGATTGTTGACATGCTGATGAAGCACAGAAGTTGGTGAATTAAAAATTATTAAAATAGTTACGTTGCAAGTATAGTTCTTAACTCACCGAAAATCTGCCTATCAATTTAGAAATATGTCACAGAGAGTTTAAATTAAAAATTACTGGGAGTTTAAGTCCCAGGTCGTCTCCCAACGAGTTGCAGAAAAGTGTGCTATTTTATTAATCAGATGTTCCAAGAAGTTGAGTTAAGTAGGTGGGAAATTAAATTGAGAAAATTCAAATAATATGAAATAAAAGCCTTGACTGGGAGTTGATTAACTAATCTCTATTGTTGATGGGATGATTTCAAGATTAATTTATAATTAATGGTTGTTCTGTTTAGTTATCCTTTACTAGGTAAAGGAAAGTCAAACAAGTTGGAATGCTAGATCTGTTCACGAGTTGCAACCCACTTAGTTCAAAGGGATTGGTGTTAGTGATTAGATAACAATCCAACAGTTAACCCAATTACAAATTTTCTTTCAATCCTTCCAACTCAAGAGTTCCTTTCAATCAACTCCCCACCAAGTGAGGGAACTACTCACTCATTGTAAATAATAAACCCATAACACATGAAAGGGAATTAAAAGAAGACATGATTATTGGAATGGAAGATAAATTAAAATGGAAGAAATAATCCTTGTACTAAATAATCATGAAAGTATTCAAATGACAAAATTGAACAAGGCAAAGAACATGGAAGAATAAAACCAAGTTAAGAGAACGAACTAGAATGACGAAGTCTTGATGAGGAAATAACTCTTCTCAATGTTCCAATGCTAAGACCAATTGAAAATTAAAATTCTAAAAACCTAGAGAGAAAAACCTAGAGAAGGAAAAACTAGATCTAAAACTTCAAACTGTGTAGAATGAATGTTGTCTTTTGTTTCTGCATATTCTCTGGCTCTAGTCTGCTGTTCCGGGCCAAAAACTGGGTCAAAATAAGGTCCAAAATCGCCCCCAGCGAATTCTGCAGATTATGCAGATCGCACATGTCACGCGATCGCGTCATCCATGCGGACGCGTCATTCGCGCTTTTCCTTGCCACGCGTTCGCGTTGTCCACGCTATCGCGTCGTTTGAGCTTTTCCAATCTGCGCGGCCGCGTGAGCCATGCAGCCGCGTCACTGCGATTTGCTCTCCTTCGCGCGGTCGCGTGAGCCATGCGACCGCGTCACTTCTCGCTGGTTATCTCCTCAAATTCTTGTGTTCTTTCCATTTTTGGTGGCTTCCTTTCCAATCTCCAACTCATTCATGCCCTATAAA
The DNA here is from genome assembly GCF_003086295.3 of Arachis hypogaea. Classification (NCBI taxonomy): domain Eukaryota; kingdom Viridiplantae; phylum Streptophyta; class Magnoliopsida; order Fabales; family Fabaceae; genus Arachis; species Arachis hypogaea. The sequence continues at coordinate 131,074,155 of NC_092051.1, read as the reverse complement.
GTCTGAAACACTCAACACACAGATCACGGCATCGAATGGAATAAAGGAGAATTAAAATTACATAATTAAAGTCTCTAGGAAGCAGTTTTCAAACATGTTATAAATTCAGGAAGGAATTATAATTTCATGCTAATTTAATGAATAAGTGGGTAAGGATCATGATAAAACCACACAATTAAGCACAATATAAACCATAAAATAGTGGTCTATCAACCTCTCCACACTTAAACATTAGCATGTCCTCATGCTTAATTGAAGGAGATAAGGAGATAAGTATGAACATGTAGAAACTCATGAAATGCAATGCAAGCCTATAAATAAATACAACTATATGATTCTTGCCCACTTGATCAAAAGTAAATAAGCTCTTCAAAATAATTACAAATCAAATTCCACTAATTCTATCATTATACAATAAAACAGATAAAAGTGCAAGAAGATAGCTCATGAAAGCAGGGAATATGAAAATTCAAGCATTGAACCCTCACTGATAATGTATGTACACTCTACTCTCTAGTGTATAGGGTAATCACTCTATCCTTCTCTAATCATGCTTTCTAACTTTTGTTCTTCTCCTAACTAATCAACAACAGTTAATATACCAATGCAAACATCATGAGGTCTTTTCAAGGTTGTAATGGGGCTAAGGTACAGGTCGGGGTATATATTTGGTCAAGTGAGCTAATAAATTGAATCTTTAATTAACCCAAGTTTCAACCCAACCTATATATTTTTAATGTAATCTTAAAGTTCATACCTAGCTACCCAGAATTCCCTTTTTCTATCCATACTCATGTATCAACTTTATATTTGATTCTATCATATGTGCATTGATCTTTGAATTCTGAATTTAACATTGGGATAATTTTGTCCCCTTATTTATTTATATAAAATTTTTTTGACATTAAAATAAATATAGCTTATCAATGCACATAGATTTTTAATTCTTATAGCTTCACATGAGTAGGTATCCAAATTCCCATTAAATTCTCACGACACATTTCCCTAACAACTTTTGTTCCCACAATTTCCCATGCTTAACTAGCACACACAATTCTATCTCAAGCTAACCAAAGATTCAATTTGGGATATACAATTGTTTTTCAGCTTAAGGTTAGTAATGTGGTAAAATATAGAACAAATGGGATTTAAAGGCTCAAAGTGGTTAACAAAGGTAATTGAAAAGGGTAGGCTTAATTTGGATAAGTGAGTTTAAACAAATAATGGCCTCAATCATGTGCAAGCATGCAAATATAATAAATATTGGACATATAAGATAAAACAAAATATAGATTACAATCATAGAGAAGTAAACACACAAGAATGAAATAATTATGGTTAAATAATGTAACAATACATAAAGGCTCAAATCTTTCACAGGTTGTGTGTTCTTTAGCTCAAATATCATGTTCTAAATACAACTCAAGCAAATTTATCATAAAATTTTGAAAAATTAGTGAAATTTTGTTCCAAAGATAGAGTCTTAAAAGAAAATTATTGTCTTTTCAATCAAGTAGAACATGCATGCAACTATCCTAACCTGTGCAATTTATTCTATTCTATAAAAGAAAGAAAATCTAACTAAAATATCCTAATTATTGGTGCTAGGAAAAAGAAATTACCTCCGGAAGTCAGGTACTGACCGACCTCCCCACACTTAAGGCTTTGCACCGTCCTGGGTGCCGTCTGTTAGGAACAGGGGTGGGCTGGTGGCAGTATCTCCACAGTCGGGACCATTATGGCTCCCTGTGCTGGTAAAAGAAGTGGAGTCCGGGGTATCCGAGTCCCTGAAGTGTCCCTTGAGTAGCTCCTTGAGGTGTTTGAATCGGCGCTCGTTACGGCGCTCTCTCATCTTCGCTTTCTGTTCTTGCCGATCCAACCTTTTGATTATCTGCTGGAGCAATTCATCAGTTGTAGGTGCTTGTGGTGTCGAAGAAGGATTATCTTCAACTGGAGTAGTAGGAAGGCTTGTAGTGGCTGCTGGGAGTCTGAGGTATTTCCCGTTAGGGACATACTGATCATCCCGTGGAAGCACGGCTTTGGTGTCCCCAGCTCTGTAGGAGACTCCGGCTGCTGAGACAAGATCTGAGACCAAGGCGGGAAAAGGTAAGTTGCCCGCAATTTGTACGTGTCCCATAGCATTCCAGATATGTCTTGAGAGATTCAGAGGTTGGTCTGTAAGGATGCACCATAGTAGAACAACCATGTCCGCAGTGAAGGAGGACTTATGAGTGCTCGGAAATACGTAATGGGACATGATCTGAGCCCATACGCGAGCCTCCAAGGTAAGTGCTGAAGCCAAGATTCTCTTAGGGCGGGTGCGGTGGTATCCGTAGATCCAACAGCTGCTAGGTAAGGCGATAACTCCGAGAATGGAGTCCCAGTCAAATTGGTACCTCTGGCACTTAAGTGCGTCTTCTTGGAAGGCGTCCATTCCTTCTGGAATAGGGGGAAGACTCAGCGCTTGCTGAATGGCCTCTTCTGTGATGGGGACTTGCTTCTGCCGGACATAAACAGACTGCAGGGTTGGCATGTAGAAGTTAGAGTAGAACTCAACTACCCAAGAAAGATTGACCTGCCTTGGCTGTCTCCGTAGGAAACCCCATTGTCTTCGTTCAATTTGCGGCGCAACAAAGGAAGCAATATTGGATGGGAGGATAAGAAGGTATTCATTGTTATAGTTTCTTTCTGCCAGGATAGGGAACATCTGCTCACAGTAGCGATTGGGAAATCGCGCAGTGTCCTTTGCTGGAAAGGCTTTCTCCTTCTCATCAACCTTTATTATCCTCTTAACTCTTTTTGTTGATGGCTTGACTGCGGTTGAAGAAGGCTCTGCCACTAATGCTCTTTTAGTTCCTCTTCTTGCTGGTGGTTTGGAAGTAGTTTTCTCTTTTTCTTTCTTGGTGGCCATCCTGAAAGAAGGGAAGAGAAAGTAAATTAAATTCAAAGAGATATACAGCAAGGAAGGAAACGGAAAAGAGGGTGATGGATGCACATTAAGATATACTGACATTAACACATGCTCGCGAGTACACGTGAAAAGCCAACAATGGAAAAATAGCTAGTGCATATAAAGAAAAGTGACTGCAAGGTGTTTATTGGCATGCCGGCAAAGGGTATGAGTAGCATAGACCAAGCAATAATTTGTAACAAACCATCACGTTTGTATTGACAATTAAATTCAATTCATACAATAGTAAAGGAAAGTTGTGAAAAGCAAGCATTGAATAGTATAACAACATAGAGAAGTGCATAATGCCATTTGAGCTTTTTCACAAACACATAGCATGCATGTTGAATAAGGTATAGAAAATATGAAGGTGAACATGCAAGCAATCCCTTAAATAGAATAAAAATAATTGTCAAATAAATTGCAATAATCCACAAGCATATAATGAGGGATAATGACTCAAAAAAAATTTCTAACACCATGTAAAAAGGAAAAGAAAAAAAAGAAAATATGAATAATGAAAAGAAAAAGAAAAGAAAAGAAAATACATATAAAATAATAAGAATGATAGAAAAAGAAGGAGGGAAGAAGAAAATTAAACCTTGTTAATGGAGGTGAGAGAGATAGAGAGTGAAAGGTGAGATAGAGGGGGGAAGGGAGAAGGAAGAAATAAGGAGGGAAACGGAAAATTGGGATTTGGAGGAGAGAAAGATAAGATATGTGGCAATTTTAGGTTGAGCTGTGCGGCGCATGCGACGCGGCCGCGTGGGGCACGCGTCCGCGTGAATGTGCTTCAAGTAAGGTGACGCGATCGCGTCGGTCACGCGGTCGCGTGACCCATATTATGCTTCTGGCGCGAGTGCAGCATCGCACCAGCACAACTCTCTGTTCAAATTAATTTATTTGCCAAAATTAGGGTGGCGCGATCGCGTGGGTCACGCGATCGCGTGAGTGTGCGCCAAAAAATGGATGACGCGGTTGCGTCGGTGATGCGGTCGCGTGATAAGCATTGTGCTTCCAGCACCAATCCACCATCACTCTCGCACAATATTTAATTCTGCACCCTTTTACGTCGAAAACTCAGGGCACGCGGCCGCGTGGGGCACGCGGTCGCGTGGGAGGCCATGATTCCCAAGCGACGCGAACGCGTCAGCGACGTGGTCGCGTGGGTTGATTTGTGCCATTGGCATGCCTCCATCCACACTCCAGCATAACTTTCTGTTCATTTTTATTTTTCTTTACTCTCCCTGTGACGCGGATGCGTCACTGATGCGATCGCGTCGCGTAGCAAAAATTTTTTTTATTTAAAAACATGTAAATGTAGATGCACGAAAGTACTAATAAAGAGAAGAGTTATTGAATAGGAAAAACTAAAAATAAAGAAAAGAACGATCATACCATGGTGGGTTGTCTCCCACCTAGCACTTTGCTTTAACGTCCGTAAGTTGGATGCTCCATTAGCTCAATCTGCTGCTATGTGGGGATCTTCCAAGAGGAAGATCTCAAGTTCCTTGTTTCTCTGTATCTTCTCGCCATGGTATAGCTTCAGGCGTTGTCCATTAACCTTAATAAGTTCAGAGCTTGAAGGATGGCTTAGGTGATAAACTCCGAACGGTTCGGCCTTCTCTACTCTGTATGGACCTTCCCATCTTGATCTCAACTTACCTGGCATGAGCCTTAGTCGAGATTTGTAAAGGAGGACTAAATCCCCAGGTTGGAACTCTTTCTTCTTGATGTTTTGATCATGTACAACCTTCATCTTTTCCTTGTATATTCTGGAGTTTTCATAAGCTTCTAGGCGAAAGCTCTCCAGCTCCTGCAGTTACAACTTTCTTTCGGCTCCGGCTTTCTCAATTCCCATGTTGCACTCCTTAACTGCCCAAAAAGCTCTGTGTTCTACTTCAACTGGGAGATGAAAAGCTTTTTCATAAACCAAGCGGAAAGGACTCATCCCAATGGGTGTCTTGTATGCTGTTCTATATGCCAAGAGTGCATCTTGTAGCATGGTGCTCCAGTCTTTTCTATGAGGCTTTACTATCTTTTGCAAGATACGCTTAATTTCTCTGTTTGACACCTCGGCTTGCCCATTAGTTTGGGGATGGTAAGCTGTTGCAACTTTATGAATTATCCCATGCTTCTTCATTAATCCTGTTAGTCTCCTGTTACAAAAATGGGTGCCTTGGTCGCTCACGATTGCTCGTGGTGATCCGAAGCGACATATAATATGGTTTCTCACAAAGGAAACAACATTTTTAGCATCATCAGTGCGGGTAGGAATTGCTTCCACCCATTTGGAAACATAATCCACAGCTAACAATATATAAAAATGTCCATTAGAATTTGGAAATGGACCCATAAAGTCAATGCCCCAAACATCAAAAATTTCACAGAAAAGCATAATTTGTTGAGGCATCTCATCCCTCCTGGATATATTACCAAATTTTTGGCATGGGAGACAAGATTTACAAAACTCAGCAGCATCTCTAAAAAGAGTAGGCCACCAGAATCCACAGTCTAAGATCTTTCTAGCTGTTCTTTGAGGACCAAAATGTCCTCCACTCTCAGATGAGTGACAGGCCTCTAAAATGGACTGGAATTATGATTGAGGCACACAACGTCTAATTACTTGATCAGCGCCACATCTCCATAAATATGGGTCATCCCATATATAATATTTAGACTCGCTTTTCAGCTTGTCTCTTTGATGCATAGAAAAATTTGGAGGAAATGTGCGGCTAACTAAATAATCAGCAACAGGTGCATACCAAGGGACTACCTCAGACACTTCTTGTAGGTTATCAAAAGGAAAATTATCATCTATAGGAGTAGAATCATCCTTAATATGCTCAAGGCGACTCAAGTGGTCTGCCACTAAATTCTGATTACCACTCTTATCCTTTATTTATAAATCAAATTCTTGTAACAGCAGTATCCAACGTATGAGTCTTGGTTTGGATTCCTTTTTAGCTAATAGATACTTTAAAGCTGCATGGTCTGAATACACTACTACTCTAGTACCAAGTAAATAAGCTCGGAATTTATCCAGAGCAAAAACAATAGCAAGAAGCTCTTTCTCAGTAGTAGTATAGTTGGACTGGGCAGTGTCTAAAGTCTTAGACGCATAAGCAATAACGAAAGGATCCTTACCTTCACGCTGAGCCAGCGCTGCTCCTACTGCATGGTTGGAAGCATCGCACATGATTTCAAATGGCTGGCTCCAGTCTGGTCCTCTCACAATTGGAGCTTGAGTCAGAGCAGTCTTCAGCTTATCAAACGCTTGTTTGCAATCCTCACTGAACTCGAACTCAATATCCTTCTGCAGTAATCTGGATAAGGAAAGTGCGACCTTACTAAAGTCCTTAATAAATCTCCTGTAAAAACCTGCATGGCCAAGGAACGAACAGACTTCCCTCACAGAAGAGGGGTAAGGTAAACTAGAAATAACATTCACCTTTGCTGGGTCTACAGAAATGCCATTATTAGATACCACATGTCCTAATACAATCCCTTGTTTTACCATAAAGTGACATTTTGCAAAATTTAATACCAGGTTTGTATTAACGCATCTATCTAATACTCTAGATAATCCATCTAAGCAAAGGCTAAAAGAATCACCATAAACGCTAAAATTATCCATAAAAACTTCCATACAGTCCTCAATAAGGTAAGAGAAAAGACTCATCATGCACCTTTGGAAGGTAGCTGGTGCATTGCACAAGCCGAAGGGCATTCTCTTGTAAGCATAAGTCCCAAAAGGACATGTAAAAGTAGTCTTTTCCTGATCCTCAGGAGCTATATGAATCTGGAAATAACCTGTGTAACCATCTAAAAAGCAATAATGTGATTTACCTGACAGGCGATCTAGCATTTGATCAATGAATGGAAGTGGGTAGTGATCCTTACGGGTAGCTTGGTTGAGACGCCTGTAATCAATGCAGACTCTCTAAGCATTCTGAACTCTGGTTGCTATGAGCTCTCCATGCTCGTTCTTCACTGTAGTGACTCCAGACTTCTTGGGCACCACTTGTACTGGGCTTATCCATTCATTGTCTGAAATGGGATATATGATACCGGCTTCCAATAGTCTGGTCACTTCCTTTTTGACAACTTCCAAGATGGTGGGATTCAATCTTCTTTGGGGTTGACGGACAGGTCTTGCTCCCTCTTCTAAAAATATTCTGTGCTCACATACTTGAGGGTTGATGCCTACTATGTCTGCCAAGCTCCACCCAATTGCCTTCTTATGCTTCCTCAGCACATCAAGTAACTGCTCTTCTTGTTGAGAAGTAAGTTCCCTTGCAATGATAACTGGAAACCTCTGCTCATCTTCGAGATAAGCATATTTGAGATGTGGAGGGAGGGGTTTCAATTCTAACTTTTGATCATGGGCAGGCTCTGGATTATCTGGATCTTGTGAAAATGACGAAGTGCCCTCATTATCAGTTAAGAGGGTCCCCACACTTGGACCTTGTCCAGTGTGCCTCTCTTCAAGCTCTTCCTTGTGAACTTCAGCTACACTTTCATCTATGACATCACACTGAAAGATAGAACGATCTTCTGGGGGGTTGTTAATGACTCCGTTCAGATTGAAGATTACTATGCGGCCATCTATTTCAAAGGAGTATGTTCCTGAAAAGGCATCTAATTTGAATTTTGATGTCTTCAGGAATGGTCTTCCAAGTAGGATTGATGATGGCTTATCTGAATCATTATGGGGCATCTCCAAGATATAAAAATCAGTGGGAAATGTAAGTCCTTTAATGTTCACCAAAACATCTTCAGCAACTCCAGCCACTGTAATAATGCTTTTATCTGCTAACACAAAACGAGCTGCCGATCTTTTTAAGGGAGGGAGCCTCAAAATATCATATATAGACAAAGGCATTATACTGACACATGCTCCTAAATCACACATGCAATCATAAATTACTACACCACCAATAGTACAGCTAACTATACAAGGACCTAGATCACTACATTTTTCAGGTAATCCTCCCATTAAAGCAGATACAGAACTACTGGTGCACAAAATTGTAATCTCAGGCAATAGCGCTAAAAACTCTGTACGCACGTCTTAATAAATTGTTTTTCATTCACAACTTCAATACAACTAACCAGCAAGTGTACTGGGTCGTCCAAGTAATAAACCTTACGTGAGTAAGGGTCGATCCCACGGAGATTGTCGGCTTGAAGCAAGCTATGGTCACCTTGTAAATCTCAGTCAGGCGGATATCAAAAGGTTATGGAGTTTTCGAAATTAAATAATAAGTAAACATAAAATAAGGATAGAAACACTTATGTAATTCATTGGTGAGAATTTCAGATAAGCGTATAGAGATGATTTCGTTCCTCTGAATCTCTGCTTTCCCGCTGTCTTCATCCAATCAGTCTTACTCCTTTCTACGGCTGGCTTTATGTAAGGACATCACCGTTGTCAATGGCTACTTTTAATCCTCTCTGGAAAATGGTCCGATGCACTATCACTGCATGGCTAATCGTTTGGAGGCATCACCCTTGTCAATGGCTGCATCCTATCCTCTTGTGAAAATGGTCCAAATGCTCTGTCACAGCAGGGCTAATCATCTGAGGTTCTCGATCATACTGGAATAGGATTCACCCTCCTTTTGCGTCTGTCACTACGCCCAGCACTCGCGAGTTTGATGTTCGTCACAGTCATTCAATCCCAGAGTCCTACTCGGAATACCACAGACAAGGTTTAGACTTTCCGGACTCTCATGAATGCCGCCATCAATCTAGCTTATACCACGAAGATTCTGATTAAGAGATCCAAGAGATACTCATTCAATCTAAGGTAGAACGGAAGTGGTTGTCAGGCACGTGTTCATAGGGAATGATGATGATTGTCACGTTCATCACATTCAGGTTGAAGTGCGAATGAATATCTTAGAAGTGGAATAAGTTGAATTGAATAGAAAAATAGTAGTACTTTGCATTAATCTTTGAGGAACAGCAGAGCTCCACACCTTAATCTATGGAGTGCAGAAATTCTACCGTATAAAAATACATAAGTGATAATGGTCCAGGCATGGCCGAATGGCCAGCCCCCATGAAATTCTAAGATAGCATAAAACTGATCAAAGATGTCTAATACAATAGTAAAAAGTCCTATTTATAATAAACTAGTTACTAGGGTTTACAGAAGTAAGTAATTGATGCATAAATCCACTTCCAGGGCCCACTTGGTGTGTGCTTGGGCTGAGCTTGAATGTTACACGTGTAGAGGTCAATCTTGGAGTTGAACACCAGTTTGTAACGTATTTCTGGCGTTCAACTCTGGCTTGTGACGTGTTTCTGGCGTTTAACTCTAGACAGCAGCGTAGAACTGGCGTTCAACGCCCTTTTACGTCATCTAAACTGGGCCAAAGTATAGACTATTATATATTTCTGGAAAGCCCTAGATGTCCACTTTCCAACTCAATTGGAAGCGCGCCATTTTGAGTTCTGTAGCTCCAGAAAATCCACTTTGAGTGCAAGGAGGTCAGAATCCAATAGCATCAGCAGTCCTTCTTCAACCTCTGAATCTGATTTTTGCTCAAGTCCCTCAATTTCAGCCAGAAAATACCTGAAAACACAGAAAAACACACAAACTCATAGTAAAGTCCAGAAATATGAATTTAACATAAAAACTAATGAAAACATCCCTAAAAGTAACTAGATTCTACTAAAAACATATTAAAAACAATGCCAAAAAGCGTATAAATTATCCGCTCATCACAACACCAAACTTAAATTGTTGCTTGTCCCCAAGCAACCGAAAATCAAATAGGATAAAAAGAAGAGAATATACTATAAATTCCAAACTATCAATGAAACATAGCTCCAATCAGATGAGCGGGACTTGTAGCTTTCTGCCTCTTGAATAGTTTTGGCATCTCACTTTATCCATTGAGGTTCAGAATGATTGGCATCTATAGGAACTCAGAGTTCAGATAGTGTTATTGATTCTCCTAGTTCAGTATGATGATTCTTGAACACAGCTATTTTATGAGTCTTGGCCGTGGCCCTAAGCACTTTGTTTTCCAGTATTACCACCGGATACATGAATGCCACAGACACATAATTGGGTGAACCTTTTCAGATTGTGACTCAGCTTTGCTAAAGTCCCCAATTAGAGGTGTCCAGGGTTCTTAAGCACACTCTGTTTTTTCTTTGGACCTTGACTTTAACCGCTCAGTCTCAAGTTTTCACTTGACACCTTCACGCCACAAGCACATGGTTAGGGACAGCTTGGTTTAGCCGCTTAGGCCAGGATTTTATTCCTTTAGGCCCTCCTATCCACTGATGCTCAAAGCCTTGGGATCCTTTTTATTTATCCTTGCCTTTTGGTTTTAAGGGTTATTGGCTTTTTGCTCTTGCCTCTTGGTTTTAAGAGCTTTTGGCTTTTTCTGCTTGCTTTTTCTTTTTTTTTCTTTCTATTTTTTCACTATTTTTTTCTGCAAGATTTGTTCTTTGCTGCTTTTTCTTGCTTCAAGAATCACTTTTATGATTTTTCAGATTATCAAATAACATGTCTCCTTATCATCATTCTTTCAAGAGCCAACATATTTAACATTCTTAAACAACAACTTCAAAAGACATATGCACTGTTCAAGCATTCATTCAGAAAACAAGAAGCATTGTCACCACATCAATATAATTAAACTAATTTCAAGGATAAATTCGAAACTCATGTACTTCTTGTTCTTTTGAATTAAAACAGTTTTCATTTAAGAGAGGTGATGGATTCATAGGACATTCATAACTTTAAGACAAAGTTACTAAATACTAATGATCATGTAATGAAGACACAAACATGGATAAGCACTTAACATAGAGAAAACAAAAAACAGAGAATGTAAGAACAAGGAATGAGTCCACCTTAGTGATGGTGGCGTTTCCTTCTTGAGGAACCAATGATGTCCTTGAGCTCTTCTATGTCTCTTCCTTGTCTTTGTTGCTCCTCCCTCATTGCTTTTTGATCTTCTCTTATTTCATGAAGGATGATGGAGTGCTCTTGGTGTTCCACCCTTAATTGTCCCATGTTGGAACTTAATTCTCCTAGGAAGGTGTTGATTTGCTCCCAATAGTTTTGTGGAGGAAAATGCATTTGAGGCATCTCCGGGATCTCATGGTGATGAGCTTCATGCGTCTCTTGATATCCATGAATGGGATCTCTTGCTTGCTCCATCCTTTTCTTAGTGATGGGCTTCTCTTCCTCAATGGGAATGTCTCCTTCTATGAAAGCTCTAGCTGAGTAACATAGATGGCAAATAAGATGAGGAAAAGCTAGCCTTGCCCCAGGAGAGAGCTTTTCGGCTATTTTGTAGAATTCAAGGGAGATGACTTCATGAACTTCTACTTCCTCTCCAATCATGATGCTATGAATCATGATGGCCCGATCCACAGTAACTTTAGATCGGTTGCTAGTGGGGATGATGGAGCGTTGGATGAACTCCAACCATCCTCTAGCCACAGGCTTGAGGTCCAGTCTTCTTGAGCTTGAAAGGGACCTCGGGGATCACCTTCTTCTTGACCACAACATCATAGAAGTGGTCTTGATGAGCTTTTGAGATGAATCTTTCCATCTCCCATGACTCGGAGGTGGAAGCTTTTGTCTTCCCTTTCCCTTTTCTAGAGGATTCTCCGGTCTTGGGTGCCATCAATGGTAATGGAAAAACAAAAAGCTTATGTTTTTACCACACCAAACTTAGAATATTGCTCACCCTCGAGCAAGAGAAGAAAGAATAGATGAAGAAGAAGAAGAAAATATGGAGGAGATGGGGGAGGGGTGTATTCGGCCAAGAAGGGGAAGAGAGGGTTGTGTTCTGTGAAAATGAAGAAGAATGGAGCGCTTTATATAGGGAAGGGAGGGGGGGTAAGGTTTGGCCACAAGGGTGGATTTTGGGTGGGAAATTGATTTTGAATTTTGAAGGTATGTGGGGTTTATGAGGTAGGTTTATGGGGAAGAGTGGATGGATGTGAGTGGTGAAGTGGTTATAGGGAAGAGAGATTGAGGTGATTGGTGAAGAGTTTTGGGGAAGAGTGTTTATGGGATTGTGTGAAAGAGGGGTGAGAAGAAGTGAGTGGAGGTAGGTGGGGATCCTGTGGGGTCCACAGATCCTGAGGTGATCCTGTGGGGTCTACAGATCCTGAGGTGTTCAAGGATTTACAACCTTGCACCAAATTAGGCATGCAAAATGCCCTTGCACACAACTCTGGGCGTTCAGCGCCAGATTGGTGCTTGTTCTGGGCGCTGAACGCCCATTTGTTGCCCATTTCTGGCGTTGAACGCCAGAACCATGCTTGTTCTGGGCGTTCAGCGCCAGCTCTTCTCCAGGGTACAATTCTAGCGTTCAAACGCCCAGATGCTGCCCATTTTGGGCGTTCAGCGCCAGAACCATGCTCTGTTCTGGCGTTGAACACCAGCCAGATGCTTCTTACTGGCGTTTAAACGCCAGTAAGGTCTTCCTCCAGGGTGTGATTTTTCTTCTGCTGTTTTTGATTCCGTTTTCAATTTTTATATTTATTTTGTGACTCCACATGATTATGAACCTAATAAAACATGAAAGAACAAGAAAAATAAAATTAGATAAATAAAAATTGGGTTGTCTCCCAACAAGCGCTTCTTTAATGTCAATAGCTTGACAGTGGGCTCTCATGGAGCCTCACAGATGTTCAGAGCATTGTTGAGACTTCCCAACACCAAACTTAGAGTTTGGATATGGGAGTTCAACACCAAACTTAGAGTTTGGTTGTGGCCTCCCAACACCAAACTTAGAGTTTGACTGTGGGGGCTCTGGTTGACTCTGTTTTGAGAGAAGCTTACTGTGCCTCTTTTCCATGTTTACAGAAGGGTAACCTTGAGTTGTAAACACAAGGGAGTCCTCATTCAATTGAAGGACTAATTCACCTCTGTCAACATCAATCACAGCTCTTGCTGTGGCTAGGAAAGGTCTTCCAAGGATGATGGATTCATCCTCATCCTTCCCAGTATCAAGGATTATGAAATCAGCAGGGATGTAAAGGCCTTCAACCTTTACTAACACGTCCTCTACTTGTCCATAAGCCTGTTTTCTTGAATAGTCTGCCATCTCTAATGAGATTTTAGTAGCTTGCACCCCAAAGATTCCCAGTTTCTCTATTACAGAGAGGGGCATGAGGTTTATCCCTGAACCAAGGTCACACAGAGCCTTTTCAAAGATCATGTTGCCTATGGTACAAGGTATTACGAACTTTCCAGGATCCTGTTTCTTCTGAGGCAATGTCAGTTGATCCAGATCACTTAGTTCATTGGTGAACAAGGGAGGTTCATCTTCCCAAGTCTCAATACCAAATAATTTGGCATTCAGCTTCATGATTGCACCAAGGTACTTGGTAACTTGCTCTTCAGTAACATCCTCATTCTCTTCAGAAGATGAATACTCGTCAGAGCTCATGAAGGGCATAAGGAGGTTCAATGGAATCTCTATGGTCTCTAGATGAGTCTCAGATTCCTTTGGTTCCTCAAAGGAAAAATCCTTATTGATCACTGGACATCCCAGGAGGTCTTCCTCACTGGGATTTACGTCCTCCCCTTCCTCTCCAGGGTCGGCCGTGTTGATTATGTCAATGGCCTTGCACTCTCCTTTTGGATTTTCTTCTATATTGCTTGGGAGAGTACTAGGAGGGATTTCAGTGATCCTTTTACTCAGCTGGCCCACTTGTGCCACCAAATTTCTAATGGAGGACCTTGTTTCATTCATGAAACTTACAGTGGCCTTAGATAGATTAGAGACTAAGTTTGCTAAATTAGAGGTATTTTGTTCAGAGTTCTCTATCTGTTGCTGAGTGGATGATGGAAAAGGTTTACTATTGTTAAACCTATTTCTTCCACCATTATTAAAGCCTTGTTGAGGCTTTTGTTGATCCTTCCATGAGAGATTTGGGTGATTTCTCCATGAGGGGTTATAGGTGTTTCCATAAGGTTCACCCATGTAATTCACCTCTGCTATTGCAGGGTTTTCAGGATCATAAGCTTCTTCTTCAGAAGATGCCTCTGGAGTACTGTTGGATGTAGCTTGCATTCCATTCAGACTCTGAGAAATCATATTGACTTGCTGAGTCAATATTTTATTCTGAGCCAATATGGCATTCAGAGTATCAATTTCAAGAACTCCCTTCTTCATAGGCGTCCCATTACTCACAGGATTTCTCTCAGAAGTGTACATGAACTGGTTATTAGCAACCATGTCAATGAGTTCTTGAGCTTCTGCAGGCATTTTCTTTAAGTGAATGGATCCACCTGCAGAGGTATCCAATGACATTTTAGCTAATTCAGACAGACCATCATAGAATATGTCCAGGATGGTCCATTCTGAAAGCATGTCAGAAGGACACTTTTTGGTCAGTTCTTTGTATCTCTCCTAAGCTTCATAGAGGGATTCACCTTCTTTCTGTCTGAAGGTCTGAACATCCACTCTAAGCTTACTCAGCTTTTGAGGAGGAAAGAACTTGGCTAAGAAAGCCTTGACGAGCTTATCCCAAGAGTTCAGGCTATCCTTAGGTTGAGAGTCCAACCATATTCTAGCTCTGTCTCTCACAGCAAAAGGGAAAAGCATGAGCCTGTAGACTTCAGGATCTACTCCATTAGTCTTAACAGTATCACAGATCTGCAAGAATTCAGTTAAGAACTAAAAAGGATCTTCAGATGGAAGTCCATGAAACTTGCAGTTCTCCTGCATCAGAGAAACTAATTGAGGTTTCAGCTCAAAATTGTTTGCTCCAATGGCAGGAATGGAGATGCTTCTTCCATGTAAATTGGAATTAGGTGCAGTAAAGTCACCAAGCATCCTCCTTGCATTATTATTATTTTCGGCTGCCATCTCCTCTTCCTGTTCGAAAATTTCTGAAAGGTGCTTGCTGGATTGTTGTAATTTAGCTTCTCTTAGTTTTCTCTTCAGAGTCCTTTCAGGTTCTGGATCTGCTTCAACAAGAATATTCTTGTCCTTGCTCCTGCTCATATGAAAAAGAGGGACAGAAAAATAATAATAATAGGGGTCCTTTTTACCACGGTATAGAGGTCCCTGTGTGAGTAGAAGAAAAGAAGAAGAAAAAATTCGAACACAGATGGAAGAGGGGGTTCAAATTTGGGTGAGATGAAGTGTTAGTAGATGAATAAATAAATAGAAGGAGATAAAAGAGAGAGAGAATTTTCGAAAATAATTTTTGAAAAAGAGTTAGTGATTTTCGAAAATAGTTTTTGAAAAAGGTTAGTAATTTTCAAGAATTAAAATAAAAAATTAAAATAATTAGTTAATTAAAAAGAAATTTTGAAAAAGAGGGAAGATATTTTCGAAAATTAGAGAGAGAGGGAGTTAGTTAGGTAGTTTTGAAAAAGATAAGAAACAAACAAAAAAGTTAGTTAGTTAGTTGAAACAAATTTGAAAATCAATTTTGAAAAGATAAGAAGTTAGAAAGGATATTTTAAAATCAAATTTTGAAAAAGATAAGATAAAGAGATATTTTTGAAAAGATATGATTGAAATTAGTTTTGAAAAAGATTTTATTTTTAAAATCACAATTAATGACTTGATTCACAAGAAATCACAAGATATGATTCTAGAACTCAAAGTTTGAATCTTTCTTAACAAGCAAGTAACAAACTTGAAATTTTTGAATCAAAACATTAATTGATGATGTTATTTTCGAAAATTAGGAGATAAAGATAAGAAAAAGATTTTTGAAAAATATTTTTAAAATTTTCGAAAATAAATAAGAAAAATGAAAAAGATTTGATTTTTGAAAAAGATTTTGAAAAAGATAAGATTTTTAAATTGAGAATTTGATTTGACTCATAAAAACAACTAGATTTTAAAAAGTTTTGAAAAAGTCAACTCAAATTTTCGAAATTTATGAGTGAAAAAGGGAAAGATATTTTTTTTTTATTTTTGAATTTTTAATGATGAGAGGGAAAAACATGAAAAAGACTCAATGCATGAAAATTTTGGATCAAAACAATGAATGCATGCAAGAATGCTATGAATGTCAAGATGAACACCAAGAACACTTTGAATGTCAAGATGAACATCAAGAACTTATTTTTTTGAAAAATTTTTAATGCAAAGAAAACATGCAAGACACCAAACTTAAAAATTTTTCATGTATAGACATTATGAATGCAAGAATGCATATGAAAAACAAGAAAAGACACAAAACATGAAAACATCAAGATCAAACAAGAAGACTTACCAAGAACAACTTGAAGATCATGAAGAACACTATGAATGCATGAATTTTTCGAAAAATGCAAGATGAATATGCAATTGACACCAAACTTTCAACTTGACTCAAGACTCAAACAAGAAACATGAAATATTTTTTATTTTTATGAATTTTTTTATTTTTTTGGATTTTTGTATATTTTTTTCGAAAAAACATATAGGAAAAAGAAAATAAGGATTTCAAAATTTTTTAATATGAATTCCAGGAATCTTGTATTCTTAGTCTAAAGCTCCAATCCAAGGGTTAGGCATGGCTTAATAGCCAGCCAAGCTTTAGTATGTAACTCAGACATGCCACGGTTGACATTCCAATTAACTTGCCTCTATGCTAATGGTTGGAAGCCCCTATCCAAAAGAATTAGACATGGCTTTACAGCCAGCCAGGCTTCAACATGCTTCATGAAACTCTAGAATTCATTCTTAAAAATTCTGAAGAAAAATATATTTTTGAAAAAAATTAATTTTTTTTTTGAAAACAGATGAGAAATTTTTGAAAAGTTTTTGAAAAATTTTTGAAAATAAAATAAAAAGAAAATTACCTAATCTGAGCAACAAGATGAACCGTCAGTTGGTCAAACTCGAACAATCCCCGGCAACGGCACCAAAAACTTGGTGCACGAAATTGTGATCTCAGGCAACGGCGCCAAAAACTCTGTACGCACGTCTTAATAAATTGTTTTTCATTCACAACTTCGATACAACTAACCAGCAAGTGCACTGGGTCGTCCAAGTAATAAACCTTACGTGAGTAAGCGTCGATCCCATGGAGATTGTCGGCTTGAAGCAAGCTATGGTCACCTTATAAATCTCAGTCAGGCGGATATCAAAAGGTTATGGAGTTTTCGAAATTAAATAATAAGTAAACATAAAATAAGGATAGAAATACTTATGTAATTCATTGGTGAGAATTTCAGATAAGCGTATAGAGATGCTTTCGTTCCTCTGAATCTCTGCTTTCCCGCTGTCTTCATCCAATCAGTCTTACTCCTTTTTACGGCTGGCTTTATGTAAGGACATCACCGTTGTCAATGGCTACTTTTAATCCTCTCTGGAAAATGGTCCGATGCGCTGTCACTGCATGGCTAATCGTCTGGAGGCATCACCCTTGTCAATGGCTGCATCCTATCCTCTTGTGAAAATGGTCCAAATGCTCTGTCACACCACGGCTAATCATCTGAGGTTCTCGATCATACTGGAATAGGATTCAACCTCCTTTTGCGTCTGTCACTACGCCCAGCACTCGCGAGTTTGAAGTTCGTCACAGTCATTCAATCCCAGAGTCCTACTCAGAATACCACAGACAAGGTTTAGACTTTCCGGACTCTCATGAATGCCGCCATCAATCTAGCTTATACCACGAAGATTTTGATTAAGAGATCCAAGAGATACTCATTCAATCTAAGGTAGAACGGAAGTGGTTGTCAGGCACGCGTTCATAGGAAATGATGATGATTTTCACGTTCATCACATTCAGGTTGAAGTGCTAATGAATATCTTAGAAGCGGAATAAGTTGAATTGAATAGAAAAATAGTAGTACTTTGCATTAATCTTTGAGGAACAACAGAGCTCCACACCTTAATCTATGGAGTGCAGAAACTCTACCGTATGAAAATACATAAGTGATAATGGTCCAGGCATGGTCGAATGGCCAGCCCCCATGAAAGTCTAAGATAGCATAAAACTGATCAAAGATGTCTAATACAATAGTAAAAAGTCCTATTTATAATAAACTAGTTACTATGGTTTACAGAAGTAAGTAATTGATGCATAAATCCACTTCTGGGGCCCACTTGGTGTGTGATTGGGCTGAGCTTGAATGTTACACGTGTGGAGGTCAATCTTGGAGTTGAACGCCAGTTTGTAACGTATTTCTGGCGTTCAACTCTGGCTTGTGACGTGTTTCTGGCGTTTAACTCTAGACAGCAGCGTAGAACTGGCGTTCAACGCCCTTTTACGTTATCTAAACTGGGCCAAAGTATGGACTATTATATATTTCTGGAAAGCCCTGGATGTCTACTTTCCAACGCAATTGGAAGCGCGCCATTTTGAGTTCTGTAGCTCCAGAAAATCCACTTTGAGTGCAGGGAGATCAGAATCCAACAGCATCAGCAGTCCTTCTTCAACCTCTGAATCTGATTTTTGCTCAAGTCCCTCAATTTCAGCCAGAAAATACCTGAAATCACAGAAAAACACACAAACTCATAGTAAAGTTCAGAAATGTGAATTTAACATAAAAACTGATGAAAACATCCCTAAAAGTAACTAGATTCTACTAAAAATATACTAAAAACAATGCCAAAAAGCGTATAAATTATCCGCTCATCAACTACCTAAAGGAATAGTTTCTAATTCATTAATTTTGTCTTTATGGATATATAAGTCTTTTAGAAACTTTGCATATTTAGGTACCTGCTGAATAACATCAAAAAGAGGAACAGTTACCTCAACCTTTTTGAATATTTCTACCATATTTGGGTCGGGTTCCAGCTGCTTCCTGGGCTTCCTTGCAAGTTGTGGAAATGGAATAGGAGTAGTGTTTTCTGTGGTGTTTGCGCCTTTTGGTGCTTCCTACTGTGGTTGAGCTATTTCTTCTTCAGCTATGTCCTGTATGTCCTCTTCCTCTTCAACATCTTCTACTTCTATTACCTCTTTAGCTGAGGTGTGTTCTGGTGGGCTTGGTTCCTCTTGATTCCTCTCCTGCAGTATGGTTCCAGACCTTAGGGTGATGGCATTAATGCCTCCCTTTGGATTGGGTAATGGTTGAGAGGGGATTCCAGTGGAGCTTGAAGGTTGGTTACTGGAATTTTGCGTTGATCCAATCTGTGACATAAGAGCTTGCAAAGTAGAGGTGAGACCATTCAGACTGGCATTAATACTATTCATGATGTTACTTTCCATGGTCTGTTGTCTTCGCTCAAAAGATTGTAGTAGCTCTTCATTAGGGGATACAGAAGAATGAGTAAATTGAGAGCTCTGCTGTTGATTGTTCTGTGGTCCTTGGTTTTGCCTCAGGTGAGGTGCTCTGTAAGGTTGATTCTGCTGCCTGTTGTTGTTATTATTCCATCTCTGATTTCCCTGATTATCTCTGCCTCCTCTGTTATTGTTGTCCCTCCAATTCTGGTTAGAATTGTCCTGCCATCCATGGTTATTATTTCCACTTTGATTGTACCCTTGGTTGGGGTGGTCATAGAAGTTATGAGTGGATGCCACCATGTTGTCTTCTTGTTGGAGCTGCGGGCATTCATCAGTGTAATGGTTATAATCAACACAGATTCCGCAAATTCTTTGCGGGACTAATTGTTGGTTTTGCTGTGGCGAAGGAGGTTGAGCATGCTGAGCTTGTTGTTGATTCAATTGCATCTGCTTCAGCAAGTTGGTCATCTCACATATACTCTGAGCTAGAGCCGCAGTCTCTCTGCTAGAGGATACTTCTGCAACGACTTTTGAACGGCCTTGCTTTTGTCTGTGGTTCCTAGTAGATTCAGCTAAATCACTGATCAATTGCCAAGCTTCATCAGTGGTCTTGTACTTCTTCATAGACCCATTGCTAGCACTTTCCAATGTGGTCTTATCTTGGGGCCTCATGCCCTGTGTGATATAGCTAAGTAACACTATCTTGTCAATCATGTGGTGGGAGCATGCTTCCAGAAGGTTATTGAAGCGCTCCCAGTATTCAAAGAGAGTCTCATTGTCATCCTGAACAATTGTGGAAATATCCTTCCTCAGTTTATCAGTAACTTCAGATGGAAAGAATTTCTCCAAAAACTCCTTTCTGAGTGTATCCCAGTTGGATACATTTGCTAGAGGTTGAGTGTAGTACTACTCTCTTGCTTTTCCCTCAAGAGAAAACGGGAAAGCTTTCAGCAAAATTGAAGTTTCATCAGTACCATCACGCCTGACAGTAGAACAGGCTGCCTGGAAATCTCTCAAGTGCTTGATAGGCTCTTGAGCAGGTAGGCCATAAAACTTGGACATCAAATTTAGCAGTGCGGTCTTTATTTCAAAATCTGTAGCTATCGCTGGATGATGCGCTTGAAACGGTTGCATTGTAAAATCAGGGGCTCCTTCCTCCTGGATGGTAACTCTCCCAGCTGCCATGTCTTCTGCACGTAAAACAACCGAATCAGTAGAACGGGGGCTGGTTTCTTCCTCAAGTTCACTTTCAGATCCGCCCTCAGAGCGGACTAACCAACGCTGTTCTCGCCTTATTCGTGAAATAGTCCTTTCAATTTCAGGATCGAATATTAGCAAGCACGGATCAGGAAGTGAACGCGTCATTTGACGAAAGAAACATGCAGCTCATAGTAGCAAAATAAAATAAAATGCAAATAAATAAATTCTAATTAATAACTTTAGCACTCTATTGCAACTCTCCGGCAATGGCGCCAAAAATTGATGAAGCACAGAAGTTGGTGAATTAAAAAGTATTAAAATAGTTACGTTGCAAGTATAGTTCTTAACTCACCGAAAATCTGCCTATCAATTTAGAAATATGTCACAGAGAGTTTAAATTAAAAATTATTGGGAGTTTAAGTCCCAGGTCGTCTCCCAACGAGTTACAGAAAAGTGTGCTATTTTATTAATCAGATGTTCCAAGAAGTTGAGTTAAGTATGTGGGAAATTAAATTGAGAAAATTCAAATAATATGAAATAAAAGCCTTGACTGGGAGTTGATTAGTTGGAATCTCTATTGTTGATGGGATGATTTCAAGATTAATTTATAATTAATGGTTGTTCTATTTAGTTATCCTTTACTAGGTAAAGGAAAGTCAAACAAGTTGGAATGCTAGATCTGTTCACGAGTTGCAACCCACTTAGTTCAAAGGGATCGGTGTTAGTGATTAGATAACAATCCAACAGTTAACCCAATTACAAATTTTCTTTCAATCCTTCCAACTCAAGAGTTCCTTTCAATCAACTCCCCACCAAGTGAGGGAACTACTCACTCATTGTAAATAATAAACCCATAACACATGAAAGGAAATTAAAAGAAGACATGATTATTGGAATGGAAAATAAATTAAAATGGAAGAAATAATCCTTGTACTAAATAATCATGAAAGTATTCAAATGACAAAATTGAACAAGGCAAAGAACATGGAAAAATAAAACCAAGTTAAGAGAACGAACTAGAATGACGAAGTCTTGATGAGGAAATAACTCTTCTCAATGTTCCAATGCTAAGACCAATTGAAAATTAAAATTCTAAAAACCTAGAGAGAAAAACCTAGAGGAGGAAAAACTAGATCTAAAACTTCAAACTGTGTAGAATGAATGTTGTCTTTTGTTTCTGCATATTCTCTGGCTCTAGTCTGCTGTTCCGGGCCAAAAACTGGGTCGAAATAAGGTCCAAAATTGCCCCCAGCGAATTCTGCATATTATGTAGATCGCACATGTCACGCGATCGCGTCATCCATGCGGACGCGTCATTCGCGCTTTTCCTTGCCACGTGTTCGCGTCGTCCACGCTATCGCGTCGCTTGAGCTTTTCAAATCCACGCGGCCGCGTGAGCCATGCGGCCGCGTCACTGCGATTTGCTCTCCTTCGCGCGGTCGCGTGAGCCATGCGACCGCGTCACTTCTCACTGGTTATCTCCTCAAATTCTTGTGTTCCTTCCATTTTTGCTGGCTTCCTTTCCAATCTCTAACTCATTCATGCCCTATAAAGTCTGAAACACTCAACACACAGATCACGGCATCGAATGGAATAAAGGAGAATTAAAATTACATAATTAAAGTCTCTAGGAAGCAGTTTTCAAACATGTTATAAATTCAGGAAGGAATTATAATTTCATGCTAATTTAATGAATAAGTGGGTAAGGATCATGATAAAACCACACAATTAAGCACAATATAAACCATAAAATAGTGGTTTATCACATGCCCCAAAAATGAACTCTTGTAACTTTGGTTTTTGTATGGATTTGTTGAATACTTTGTTGCAACTATTGATTTACCTTAGTGGTCGTCTGGTCGGCTTATGGTTGTTGCCTTTGCCTTGCCTTGCTTGGTAGCATTTTCGTTTTTGTTATCGTCTTTCCGGTGTGGACTTATTATTGTGTGTCCGTTTTTGTTACCGTCTTTCCGATGTGGACTTATTGTTTGTGTCCGTTTTGCCGATTATGTTGGTAACTCGATTGAAACCGTCATGGTCTTATTATCACAGCAGTTTATTATGGCTATGGCTCAGTTGGATCCCGGGGTGATCAGTCCCGGGTTGCCGTTTAAGAACGCGATGGTGTGGGATGCGCATCGGGGAATAATAGATGGAAGAATTTAGACAAGTAAAGAGTAGTCGTTAGCTAGATAGTTCTATGAACATGGTAGGCGTTTAATGAAAGTAAATCACTGGAAATTAACACTTGATAAAAGTAAACATCTATCTAGCTCGCCGGGCCGCTTGGCCAGTGTGCCCAAGCTACGAGTAGAATCTTCTTAGGTTACCTGCATTCCATGTTCTCGGAATTTCTTTGCCGTCGAGTCTTTCCAGCTTGTAGGCGCCTTTGCCAAGCACTTCTTTGATTCTGTAGGGGCCTTCCCAGTTTGCCGCCAGCTTTCCTTCTCCTGGGGACGGCGGCCCGATGTTGTTTCATTGCAGGACGAGGTCTCTTTCCTCAAATTCCCTTCTGAGGACCTTGGTGTTGTATCGCAAGGCTATCCTCTGTTTCAGTGCTACCTCTGACAAGTGGTTCATCTCTCTGACCTCGTCTACCAGGTCTTTGTCCACTGCTTCTTCTACTCCTGCAAGGAGTAGCCGCGGACTTGGCTCACCGATCTCCACGGGTATCACTGCTTCGACCCCATATGTTAAGCGGAAGGGGGTTTCCCCGGTGGAGCTTTGCTCGGTTGTTCGGTAGGACCAGAGAACCGAGGCAAGCTCGTCGGTCCACGCGCCTTTTTTGCTATCTAAACACTTTTTAAGACCCAGTAAGATGATCTTATTTGCAGACTCCACTTGCCCGTTTGTTTGGGGGTGTTCAACTGAGGAGAACTTCTGTTTTATCCCTAAGCCGGTGAGAAACTCTGCGAACTTCTTGTCAGTGAATTGCGTCCCGTTATCCGAGATGACGATCTTCGGGATGCCGAAATGGGTTATCACCTGCCTCCACATGAACTTTCTACAATTGGATGAGGATATGCTAGCGAGCGGTTCAGCCTCTATCCATTTGGTGTAGTAGTCGATGGCAACTATGAGGTACTTGACCTGCCCCGGGCCAACTAGGAAGGGTCCCAAGAGGTCGACTCCCCACTGTGCGAAAGGTCGAGTGGACGTTAGTAAACTCAGCTAGGAAGCTAGCGCTCTGTGGAAGTTGGTGTTTTGTTGACACTTCGCGCATTTCCTTACGAACTCCTTGGAGTCATTCATCATTGTCGGCCAGTAGTATCCAGCTCGGATGAGCTTCCTTGCTAGGGCCTTGCCCCCGATATGGTGGCCGCAGCACCCCTTATGGACTTCTCTGAGCACGTAGTCCGTCTGGTCGGGGTGCAGACACTTCAGCAAAGGTTGGCTGAGTCCCTTTTTGAATAGCTGATCCTGTATGATCGTATATTTGGCGGCCTTCCTTCTTACCGCTTTGGCTTCCTTTTTGTCCTGGGGGAGTTTTCCGTTTTGCAAGAAGTCAACGATGGAGTCTATCCAAGAAGGGCCTATTTTGGTCAGGTGGAGGGCAACTGCTGGCTCTTTTGTGATGCCTTGGATGAGGGAGCGGTTGCCGATTCCGGGTTTTGTGCTCGCCAGCTTGGATAGGAGGTCTGACCGTGTGTTCCTCTCCCTTGGAACGTGTTGGACCGTGACTTCTTCAAATTGTTTGCTCAGCTCTTTGACCCTCTCTAAGTATTTCTGTAGTAGTGAGTCTCTAGCTTGGTAGCTTCCATTCACTTGCGAAGTGACGACTTGCGAGTCACTGCATACTTCCAGCCTCTTGGCCCCGACTTCCTGAGCTAGAACTAAACCCCCTAGAAGGGCTTCGTATTCTGCTTGGTTGTTCGATACGGGAAACTCAAACTTAACCGATTGTTCATAGATGACTCCGGCCGGACTTTCTAAGATGATCCCGGCACCCCCAGACGTCTGGTTGGAGGCTCCGTCTACATGGAGCTTCCACCGTGTGTCTGTGTCCTCGGTTGGATTCCTAGTTACTTCCACCAGGAAGTCTGCCATTGCTTGCGCCTTAATCGCGTGTCGGGGCTCGTAGCCTAGGTCGTATTGGGATAGTTCGATGGCCCAGGTCATCATCCTTCCCGCCAGATCGGGTTTTTGGAGCACCTGACGAATCCCCTGGTCCGTTCTAACGACTACCTGGTGACTCTGGAAGTATTGTCGTAATCGGCAGGAGGAGACCAGGAGTGCCAGTGCCAGCTTCTCCAGCTTGTTGTACCTAAGTTCTGCCCCTTGCAGCGCTCTACTCACAAAGTAGATTGGTTGCTGGGCTTTCCCTTCTTCACGCACCAACACCGCTGCAAGCGCTCCTTCTGTTATGGCTAGGTACAGATAAAGTGGTTCTCCGGTCTTGGGCTTCCCGAGCACTAGTTGAAAGCTTCTTCGCACGCAGGGGTCCACTCAAATGCTATTCCCTTCTTCATCAAAGCGAAAAAAGGTAGGGCCTTTGCTGCCGATGCACCGAGGAAACGGGACAACACTGTGAGCCTTCCCATCAGCCGCTAAACGTCTTTGATACAGCCCGGACTCCTCATCTGGAGTATTGCTTGGCACTTTTCAGGGTTGGCATCCACTCCCCTCTGGGTTATCATGAATCCTAGGAACTTTCTGGCCTCCATGGCAAAAGCGCACTTAAGCGGGTTGAGCCTCATGCCATGTTGTCGGAGGGATGCGAAGACGTTCTCCAGGTCGCTTATGAGATCGTCAGGGCAGGTGGTCTTTGCGAGGATATCATCCACGTAAACTTCCACCATCTCGCCGATGAGGTTGCTGAATATTTTGTTTATCAGCCTCTGGTATGTCGCCCCCGCGTTTTTCAGGCCAAAAGGCATCACTTTGTAGCAGTAGGTCCCTCCTGGCGTTATGAACGCCGTTTTATCCTCGTCTGATCGGTGCATCGGTATCTGGTTGTAGCCCGAGTAGGCATCCATAAAGCTCAGATATCGGTACCCCGCGGCCGGGTCAACGAGTGCATCAATGTTGGGGAGAGGATAGCAGTCCTTGGGACACGCCTTGTTGAGATCGGAGTAGTCTACACACATCCTCCATCTCCCAATGTGCTTTTTCACCAGGACCACATTTGACAACCAGGTAGAATAGTCTAGTTTCCGAATAAACCCTGCCTCAAGGAAGCTGGCCGTTTGCCTGGCCACTTCCTCTGCCCTCTCCTGAGACATTTTTCTTCTTCTTTGGGCCATTGGTTTGGCTTCCGGTTTAATGGCTAGGCGGTGTGACATGAGTCCGGATTCTATGCCTGGCATGTCGACAGGTGTCCAGGCAAACAAATTGCCATTGGCTCTGATCATTTCCATCAAAGGTTCTTTTAACTCATGGGGGAGGTTCCTATTCACGAACGTGAATTTTTCCTCCGAGTTTCCGACCCTAAACTTCTCCAGGTCCCCTTCGAGTTCGGGTCTTGGTTTGTCGTCAACTCTGGCATCCAGGTCGGCGAGAAATACCCCCGATGCCTCTTTAGACTTTTTTCTCAACGAGAGACTGGCATTGTCGCTGGTGACCGCCGTTTCCAGGTCTCCCCTCACAGACCCTACTGACCCTTCTTCAGTTATGAACTTCATCACTAACATCCTCGTGCTGATGACTCCTCCTAGGTCGTTGATTGTCTTTCTCCCCAGGATGATGTTGTAGGCGGTGGAGTCTCGTAGGATCACAAATTCGGCCATTACTGTTCTTCTCGCCTGGCCTTGTCCCAATGAGATCGACAGGGTGATTATGCCATCCAGCTTGATGAAATGGTCCCCGAGCCCTACGACGCCGTGCTGGTGCGTCTGTAGGTCGGCGTCCCTTAGGCCCAAAGCATCGAACACATTGCGGAACATGATGTTCGAGTCTACCCCTGTATCTACAAGGATTTGTTTGACAAGACCGGTTCCTACTCTGGCCGTTATGACCATGGGGGGACTCTCTCCGACCTCGTCGAACCACTGATCTTCCGGGCCGAACGAAATGGGTGGTAGCTTCCTAGTGCTTCGCGTGGAAGATGAGGAGACTGCCAGGACTTTAGCGTCTTTCCTGTGTGCCGACCTTGACCTAGGTGCTGCATTCCTGGCTGTTACCACGTTTACTATGGTGAGGCCCCGGTCGTCGTCATCCGGTTCTTGGCGTCGCTTCGGTGCCCTAGTCCCATCCTCACCATCGTGGTCGCGATTCCGTCGCCTCGGCTCCCTAATAAGGTGGGAAAATTCGGCTAGCTTTCCATCCTTGATGGCCTGCTCCAGGGCGTCCTTTAGATCGAAGCAGTCTTGGATTTTATGCCCATAGCCCTTGTTATAATCACAGTAGAAGCTTCGGTTTCCCCCTGTTCGTTCCTTCAGTGGTCGGGGCTTCGACAAGATCCCTTTTCCGGCAATTTGTTGATAAACTTCCATGATCGGCGCAGTGAGGATAGTGTAGTTGGTGAATTTCCCGACACGAGGAAATGGTTTGGGTGCCTTGCTCGGGCCGTCGTCTCTGGCATGTTCCCTTTGACCTTCCCTGCTTCCGCGGTGCCGATCTTGGATTTCTTGCATACTCCACACTGGTTTCGTGGTAAGGTGCTTTCTGAAGTCCTCGTTCAGGAGTCCGTTCGTTAAGCACAAACTTGCGACTGAGTCCGTCAGCCCGTTGATTTCCAGGCACTCACCGTTGAATCTATCTAGGTATTTCCTGGTCGACTCGCCGGGTCGCTGAGTCACCCCGAGCAGGTTGATTGGGTGCTTCGCCTTTGCAATTCTGGTCGTGAATTGGGCTAAGAAGGCATGGCTGATGTCCGCGAAGCCGGTCACCGAGCCCTGTGGGAGGTTATTGAACCACCGTATTGCAGGTCCCACTAGGGTGACCGGAAAGGCGCGACACCTTACCTCATCACCCACTCCTTCAAGGTTCATTCTGGCCTCAAAGGCCGTGAGATGTTCCAGCGGGTCTTGCATTCTGTCGTACCTCATGTCCGTTGGCTTGTCAAAATGTTTTGGCAGTCGGACCTCGAGTATGGAACGATGAAATGGGGTCGCCCCCATTATCACGGGTCCCCGTGTTCTCGTCGCTCTTCCTTCATCGTCTTCCCGACGAGCGTCTTCGGATCCTCGATCTGTAGTACGCCGCCTTTCGCATCTAGCATATATGACGGGGTCATGGCGTCTTCTCGCGCATCCTCTTTCCCCAGCGCTCTCGGATTCAGCCTGGGGGCTGGGCGTGCGTCTAGAGTGGCTCCTAGAGTGAGAGCGGGAGTGGCTTTGTTCTGGGGTGTGTTGGTCGCGCTCTCTGTCTGCTAGCCGGCGTTCCAAGTCTTGCATCCTGTGGCATAGTTCTTGCATTATTCTAGCGTGGTTGTCGCCAGTTCCCCAGAAGGGGTGTCTCTCGCGGGATTGTGTTGTGTGCCTCGGAGGGGATCTTGGATGTTGCTGGGAAGCAGTCGCGATGGCATCCTCTCCAGGCTCGGCCTCGTGGTTTGTTCCAGTTTGGACTAGTACGAAGTCCATCGACGATCCCCACAGACGGCGCCAATGTTTGATAGGTCGGATGCCGTATGGGTCGGGTGAATATCCCGGTCAACAAGGGGGAATCGACTGGACGTTCGTCTCCGGATTGGGGGGTAAGCGAGGTCCCGAGCTCTTCAGATGTGGAAGGGGGTGTCACCTACAAAGACACTCCGACGCGCAAGTCAGTGAAGTGTGCAGGCGAAAAAAGAGGGTAGAGTCATGTGACGTACCTCGGGGGAAGGGTAAAAACCTTCCCCTTATATACTGTGCAGAGGTGGGCCCTGCAAGGACAGGCCCACTTTCTCCGAGGCGTTCTCCTCACAGCTGTAGGTGAGCTGTCAGGGACGCGCGTCCGGGTCGGCTGTGGGGCGCCTTGCCCCTGATTGTTAGGGTCGGGTGGCGCTTGGGTCGGGCCAACCCGTAGAGGGTTTGGGCCGGGCCGTAACAAATACCAAATTGTAATGACCCAATTTTTAATATGTCTAGATCATACCGGAAACTGAGCGCTACCAATTTGTCTTCCTAATTATTATCTATTATTTATCATATGAGCTTGATTCGTTGTTAAAAGCGTAGTTAATTTGCGAGGTGTATTTTTTTTTTTTGAAAATGTTTGGATTAGTAGACGGAATCACTCATAATCAATTCACAAGTAATAACAGATAAAACAGTTATAAACAACCACACATAAATACATCACGAGTAGCTAGCAACATTCAGTTATCCAGCCTCTATTAGAGTATAGACCTTTAGTTAGAACACCCCTAGATATAGCTAGATAATAACTATATACATATACATACATACAACATCCCAGGTCCTGACCTGTTCAAGAGGTCTCTAAGCTGGCACCTAGGCTAGCCTAGATTCTATACTCACCTAGTCCCTCTAAACTACTAAAGCGAGGGAAAGTACGTTCTAAGTCTTCACAACTCAAGTCAGGTGGAATGTCATCAAAAGATAGAACATCATCTGCTACTCCTCTGCACGATCAGACTTTTCCATAGGACGTCTCTCTGGTACCTCATGAAGTAGCCACACAACAGGAATCTCGTACACAGGATTTAGGTTAAAGTGCGCATACGAACGGGGTGCAGACGTTGGCTGGTTTCACAGTATATACATATAAACAGAGAACGATATTCACCCTAGACTCAGAAGACTATCTAGAGCAGAATCCTCTTCTTGCGAACGGTCATCAGCGAACTATGGTAAGGTACTCTTACTTCCATCTGAAGGGGGAAGGGAGAGAGAAGGGGTAAGAACTGGGGAGTTCTTAGTAGGGCCGGGGTTATTAGTTACGTTCATTTATTTGGGGTCGATTAGTAGACGAATAACATAATATAGCGAAGCAGTAAACAGAAGATAAAGATAGAAAGATAAAGTAGAGACAACAGAAAGCAGAACACAAACAAAAGAATACAAGAAAATAAAACACAGAAATAGCATACAAACAGACAAACATAAAGAAGTAGATCACACACAGAAAGGAATGCAACAGAGAATGATGCACAGACAAGAATGATGCATGTCTAGCCCTAGCGCAGGCCATGAGCTCATGTGTCGGTTGGCTGCCCGCAATTCCGACATTTATCCGGTCACGAGTAATCCCGATTTCCCGGATACGATTTTCCGTTCCTAAATAAATGCGCATATAATAATAGCCGCTCATTTGAGACAGCCTCTGCTTACTGCAGGAAAATATATATATATATATATATATATATATATATATATATATATATATATATATATATATATATATATATATATATACTCTGCTCTGCTCTGGGGAAGCAGAAAATGGCTGTAGGTAACTTAGTTTTCCTACAGAGGATCTGGGTTGCATTAAGCAACTAATATATATTGAATATAGCTCTGGTTGCATCAAGCAACTAATATATATATATATATATATATATATATATATATATATATATCTTTATTATATTACTCTTCTCTTTATATCTCTTTACTCTGTTCTGGTTTCTCTTTTCTCTGTATCTCTTTACTCTATTTTAATTACTCTGTTCTCTGTATCTCTTTTCTCTTCTCTGATTACTCTTTTCATCTGTATCTATATTACTCTTTTTCTCCTTATCTCTTTACTTTACTCTGGTTACTCTGTTCTGTGTTTCTCTACTCTTCTCTAATTTTTCTGCTTAACGTATGTATTTAAAGCTTATGTAAATTTCGGTATGAATAGTTAGTTTGTCCCAAGTATAGGTTCATTAAGTCTATAATAAAACAGTTTAACTTTTCATATTATACCTAACCCTAGTTGCAACTCAAGTACTAACTAAGTTGCCCTAGTTCGTTCACTAGTCTCTGTCTGTTTTTCTATCGTAAAAATTTTACAGACTTTTTCTTTGGTTTTTATCTTTTCTTTAATTTTTTATCTTTTATTTATCTTTGCCTCACTAACATGTTATTACCACTCCCTAAGTGTTTTATGAAGGTAATTATGAGATTCTGCACTTAAAGTTGTCTTTCTAAAGCTTTTACAGAAAACTGTCTTTTTCGTATTATTTTATTATTAAATTTTCGAAAATTACCTTGCCTTTACCTTTTAACCTTTAAAATTAACTTTTTACCCCGGTAACTTTTAATATTTCTACTTTAACCACCCTAACTTTCAGAAATTACAAAATAACCCCTCAAACACCAAAATATTTACTTCCTTGCCCTTTCTAAGATCTAAAAGGTGTTCTTCAATGTTCTTCACCACACTCAAAGTGTTCTTCATGTTCTTCGTATATTCTTCAAATTCTTTCTCTGTTTTTACCCGTTTTTTAGTCTTTTTAGCAACCGATTTTTACCAAAATTCAAAACAAATTCCCAGCCACTAAAATCCCATATTTTCTACATGATTTTAACACAAATTGAACCCCAATTTAGGGTCTAGGTTTTCGTTTTCCAGCAGCCACAAGAACATACATTCATAGCTTGAATTTCATCAAATTTCATCAAAATTTCACCAAATTTTCACCAAGAATCAATCATATATGCAACCAATTTTTAGCACAGCCAAATCATACAACATTCACACAACTCAAACACAAATATTCAAGATTAATTTCATGACACCCTACCTTGATTTGCTGCTCCAAATCCGGTTACTCTTTGAAGTGTTCTTAAAGCACTTTTTCCTCCTAAAACACATCAAGAACAACTTTAAAACTCTAAACCATCAACTAAACGAACTTCAGCAGCATCTTAGGAAGGTTATCCTCACCTTAAACGTGCAGGAAATCAAAGATCTTTGGTCCACAAGTCAAGCTAAGCAAGAGATCTAAGGAAGAACATCAAGAAAACACTTGTTTAAGCATGTTTCCTTGAAAACCGAATTGAAAGGGGAAAGGAACAGCTATCTCACCTTATTTCCATCCTTGATAAGTTACATGGTTATGTAGAGGAAGAAGAGAGGATCATTTTGGTGAAATCGGAGTTTTGATTTTAGTTTTAGTTTAGAAGAAATCAAGCTTTGAAGATTAAGTGTTCATGAAAGTTTCTCTCTTTTCTCTCTTGTTATTTTCGGCCAAAATGATGAAATGAGACAGCCTTGGAGGTCTTGGAGGTGTAAGGTGAGTTGTGATTGGTTGGCTTGGAGGTGGATTAAAATAATATTAAAATATCTCTGGTGTACAACTACTAAAACTAGGTGTATCGAAACACTCGTAAAAACATCTCTAAAAATTATTTTCTGAGCTACTAGCATAAATAACACTAGTAACATATTTATTATGAGAATAGAACATGTATAATGAGGCCTTAGCATTGCTAAATTCATCAGAGAGTGCTAGTACTAAGCTGCACCAGTAAACTGTAAACCCGGTTAAACCGATTTTCTATTTTTAACAAAAATAGACCAGGTAACCTTATAATATCATTCAAGAATTTTCTAATACTAATATAATGATAATATTATACTATTATCTCTCTCCTCTCATGAATCGAGTCTGGTTCGTCAAACAGAGACTATTTACAAAAATCAGAATCAAAACTGCCAACCGATACGGTTCAAAAACTAGGTTATTCGCGATTGCATTATCGAGCTTGCCTCAGAGGAGGTTCTAGCTTAAGGATGACATAATAATAATGAGGATTGAGATGCTTGATGATATATCAGAGGTGTTCCCTTTACTGATCTTTCGGAGAAATCTGAACTTTCAGAAAAGATCTCATGTACCCGGACCACCCCTGAAGACAACTCTCGCAAAGATCAGGATCCATTCACTAGGGAAATCATGAAGACTAAAATCCCCAAAGAGATATGACTTTGTATGATGGCACTACAGATCCCAACCATCACCTCAGCAACTTCAGAAGCAGAATGTACCTCACTGACGCCTCAGACGCTGTTTGCTGCAAAGCTTTTCCAACGACTCTCACGAAGACAACAATTAGATGGTTCGACAACCTACCTCCAAAGTCCATATCCAACTTTGAGGACCTGGCCAAAAAATTCCTGGCCAGATTCTCCATCCAAAAAGACAAGGCTAAGCACGTCCCCAGTCTACTAGGTATCAAGCAAGGAGATCGGAAAAGTCTCCGCAACTACATGGAAAGATTCAACAAAACGTGCCTAGACATACAAAGCTTACCAACAGAGGCTGCCGTCATGGGCCTCATCAATGGCCTATGAGAAGGACCCTTCAGCCAATCTATATCAAAGAAATATCCCACATCCCTAGACGAGGTACAGGAGCGGGCAGAGAAGTACATCAACATGGAAGAAAATTCTCGACTTGGAGAAGCCTCGAAATCCGGTTTCACCTACCGAGATAAAGATAGAGAATCCAAGAAGAAGGAAGATCGAATGGGCAAAAAAATAAAAAAGTATCATAATTACACCCCTCTTCGGGTGTCCCTTGTGGATATTTACAAAGAAGTTTGTAACACAGAAAAGATACCCCCAGCTCGACCACTCAAAGGCAAAAAAGGAGGAGGAAATCAGAACGAGTACTGTGAATATCATCAGGTCCGAGGACATTCCACCAACGAGTGCTTCGACTTAAAAAATATCATAGAAAAGTTAGTAAGGAAAGGAAAACTAAATCGGTATCTAGCCACCCGAGATGATGAACAAAGAAAAAGACGAAGAGATGAAGACGTCAGATGAGTTGAGCGATCACCTCATACGCCAGAAAGACATGTCCATATGATACACGAAGGATTTGCAGGAGGTGAAATCTCCAAATCATCCTGCAAAAGATACCTCAAAGAAGTATATCATGTTGAAGGGAAGGAGGAAGCACCCGACATCCCTGTAATCACGTTCACCAAAGAAGACACATCCGGTATCATCTCAGGACACGATGATCCCATGGTCATCACCATCATACTAGCAAACGCTAACCTCCACCGCACATTAATAGACCAAGGGAGTTCTGCCGACATCTTATTCAAAACTGCCTTCGACAAACTCGGCCTAGAAGAAAAAGAGCTTAGAGCATACCCGAACAGCCTGTTCGGACTGGGAGATACCCCAGTACAACCACTGGGATACGTGTCGCTACACACAACCTTCGGAAAAGGGAACCAATCCAGAACACTCAAGATAGACTACATTGTGGTCAACGTGAGTTCAGCCTACAATGCCCTAATAGGTCGGACAACATTAAATCAACTCGGCGCAATAGTCTCGACTCCACATCTATGCATGAAATTCCCAACTACAGAAGGGATAGCTACGATAAAAGCAGATCAAAAGATGGTACGCCGCTGTTATAACGAAAGTCTAAACCTCAGAGGTAGAGGAGAAGAGTTCCATACAATTGAGCTTGGTGGAGTTCAGAGACGTGAAGAACTCCGTCCACAACCCGAAGGAGAAATAGAGAAAGTTCAGATCGGGGATACCTCAGACAAAACAACTAATATTGGCACGATCCTGAAGGGAGACACAAAAGAATTACTAGTACATTTCTTACGAGATAATGTCGATCTCTTCGCATGGAAAGCTGCAGACATGCCAGGCATAGACCCCAAGCTAATGAGTCACAAGTTGGCGGTCTATCCAGAATCTCGGCCGGTACAGCAGAGACGAAGAAAACTTGGGCCAGAACGATCCCAAGCTATGGAAGAACAGGTACAAGCACTACTGGAGGCAGGATTTATAAGAGAAGTCAAGTACCCACTATGGCTAGCTAACGTCGTCTTGGTGAAAAAATCAAATGGGAAGTGCCAAATGTGCACCGACTACACCGACCTCAACAAAGCCTGCCCAAAAGATCCTTACCCACTCCCAAGTATCGACGCCCTGGTAGATGCTTCCTCCGGATATAGATACCTCTCGTTTATGGATGCATATTCCGGATACAACCAAATTCCCATGTATCCACCAGATCAAGAAAAGACCTCATTTTTAACGCCAAAAGCAAATTACTGCTACATTGTGATGCCTTTTGGCATCAAGAATGCGGGAAGTCTACGTGGACGACATGTTAATAAAGACACAAAGCGAAGAAACATTATTGTCCGACCTGGCCCAAGTGTTCGACACTATAAGGAAGCATGACATGCGACTCAATCCCACAAAGTGCACCTTTGCAGTAGAAGCGGGCAAATTCATAGGTTTCATGCTCACACAAAGAGGAATTGAAGCAAATCCAGACAAATTCCAGGCTATATTCAACATGAAGAGCCTGACTTGTGTTAGAGAGGTACAACAACTCAACGGGAGATTGGCAGCCTTATCCAGATTCTTAGCAGGATCAGCAATAAGATCTCTCCCCTTCTATGCCACTTTAAGGAAAGGAAAGAAGTTTGAATGGACAACAGAATGCGAGCAAGCCTTCCAGGATTTCAAAAACTTCCTGGGACGACTGCCTATCCTAACTCGACCACGAGAGGAAGAACCACTCGTATTATACCTTGCAGTAGGAAGTCAGGCAGTAGCCTCAGCACTAGTTCGAGAGGACGACAAAGGACAACATCCTGTATATTTCATCAGTAAAGCGCTGCAGGGATCCGAGCTAAACTACCAAAAAATAGAAAAGTTTGCCTACACTCTCATACTGACATCTTGATGACTTCGCAGATACTTCCAGGCCCACACCATTAAGGTTCGGACCAACCAGCCCATAAAGGGGATACTGTAGAAAACAGATCTAGCAGGCAAAATTTTACAATGGGCAGTCGAGTTATCTGAGTTTGACCTCCAATACGAAGTTCGGATAGCCATCAAATCACAATACTTGGCCGACTTCATTGCAGAATTCACAGATACCCTAGAAACCCCCCACAGAATGGAATCTCTACGTGGACGAGTCTTCAAATAAGACTGGAAGTGGCGCAGATGTGATAATAGAAAGCAACCAAGGAACCCAAGTTGAGCTTTCCCTCAAATTTGGGTTCCCGGCCTCAAACAACCAGGCAGAATATGAAGCGTTACTAGCTGGTTTGAAGCTGGCTAAGGAGGTTGGAGCTCAAAAACTCAACATCTTTAGCGACTCACAAGTAGTCACTTCACAGATAACAGGGAGTTACCAAGCCAAAGATCCCACCATGAAAAAGTATTTGGATATAACCAAAGAACAGCTCGAACAACTTGGGGAATATAAGATCTGCCACATACCCCGTGGTGCACGAAATTGTGATGTCCAGGCTCAAACAATCCCTCGCAACGTGAGCAACTTGGTACGCGTTATCATGATTACACTTTAATTATGTAAAATTCATGGCTCTTTCTTTCCCTGGTAATGGCGCCAAGAACATGGTGCCAATACCATGGTTCACAACTTCGATACAACTAACCAGCAAGTGCACTGGGTCGTCCAAGTAATACCTTACGTGAGTAAG
This sequence comes from Arachis hypogaea, assembly GCF_003086295.3. Taxonomy (NCBI): domain Eukaryota; kingdom Viridiplantae; phylum Streptophyta; class Magnoliopsida; order Fabales; family Fabaceae; genus Arachis; species Arachis hypogaea. The sequence continues at coordinate 131,038,512 of NC_092051.1, read as the reverse complement.
GGTCGAATCCCACGGAGATTGTTGGTATGAAGCAAGCTATGGTCACCTTGTAAATCTCAATCAGGCGGATATAAAATAATTATGGAGTTTTCGAATAATAAATAATAGAATAGGGATAGAGGTACTTATGTAAATCATTGGTAGGAATTTCAGATAAGCGAATGGAGATGCTTTTCGTTCCTCTGAACCTCTGCTTTCCTGCTATCTTCATCCAATCAGTCTTACTCCTTTCCATGGCTGGCTTTATGTGATACATCACCACTGTCAATGGCTACTTTCGGTCATCTCTCGGGAAAATGATCCAATGCCCTGTCACGACACGGCTAATCGTCTGGAGGCATCACCCTTGTCAATGGCTTCATCTTATCCTCTCAGGGAATAATATGCTCACGCACTCTGTCACGGCACGGCTATTCATCTGTCGGTTCTCGATCATGCTGGAATAGGATTTACTATCCTTTTGCGTCTGTCACTAACGCCCTGCAATCGCGAGTTTGGAGCTCGTCACAGTCATTCATTCATTGAATCCTACTCGGAATACCACAGACAAGGTTTAGACTTTCCGGATTCTCTTGAATGCCGCCATCATTCTAGCTTACGCCACGAAGATTCTGGTTAGGAGATCTAAGAGATATTCATTCTAGCTTATTTCATGTAGAACGGAAGTGTTTGTCAGGCACGTGTTCATAGGGGAGAATGGTGATGAGCGTCACACATAATCATCACCTTCATCACGTTCTTGGGTGCGAATGGATATCTTAGAAGCGAAATAAGATGAATTGAATAGAAAACAGTAGTACTTTGCATTAATCTTTGAGGGACAGCAGAGCTCCACACCTTAATCTATGGAGTGTAGAAACTCTACCGTTGAAAATACATAAGTGAAAGGTCCAGGCATGGCCGAGATGGCCAGCCCCCTAAAATGTGATCAATAGTCTCCTAAGATGAACAATGGATTAAAACTGAGACCAAAGATGTCTAATACAATAGTAAGAGGTCCTATTTATAATAAACTAGCTACTAGGGTTTACATGAGTAAGTAATTGATGCATAAATCCACTTCCTGGGCCCACTTGGTGTGTGTTTGGGCTGAGCTTGAGTGTTGCACGTGCTGAGGTCATTTGTGGAGTTGAACGCCAGGTTTTGATCTATTTCTGGTGTTCAACTCTGGTTTTGGATCCTTTTCTGGCGCTGGATGCCAGATTTGGGTAGAAAGCTGGCGTTGAACGCCAGTTTACGTCATCTATTCTTGGCCAAAGTATGGACTATTATATATTGCTGGAAAGCCCTAGATGTCTACTTTCCAACGCAATTGGAAGGGCGCCATTTCGAGTTCTGTAGCTCCAGAAAATCCACTTTGAGTGCAGGAAGGTCAGAATCCAACAGCATCAGCAGTCCTTCTTCAACCTCTGAATCTGATTTCTGCTCAAGTCCCTCAATTTCAGCCAGAAATTACCTGAAATCACAGAAAAACACACAAACTCATAGTAAAGTATAGAAATGTGAATTTAACATAAAAACTAATGAAAACATCCCTAAAAGTAACTAGATCCTACTAAAAATATACTAAAAACAATGCCAAAAAGCGTATAAATTATCCGCTCATCACAACACCAAACTTAAATTGTTGCTTGTCCCCAAGCAACTTAAAATCAAATAGGATAAAAGAAGAGAATATACTATAAATTCCAAACTATCAATAAAACATAGCTCCAATCAAATGAGCGGGACTTATAGCTTTTTGCCTCTTGAATAGTTTTGGCATCTCACTTTATCCATTGAGGTTCAGAATGATTGGCATCTATAGGAACTTCAGATTTTGAATAGTGTTATTGACTCTCCTAGTTCAGTATGATGATTCTTGAACACAGCTTCTTTATGAGTCTTGGCCGTGGCCCTAAGCACTTTGTTTTCCAGTATTACCACCGGATACATAAATGCCACAGACACATAATTGGGTGAACCTTTTCAGATTGTGACTCAACTTTGCTAAAGTCCCCAATTAGAGGTGTCCAGGGTTCTTAAGCACACTCTTTTTTTGCTTTGGACCTTGACTTTAACCGCTCAGTCTCAAGTTTTCACTTGACACCTACACGCCACAAGCACATGGTTAGGGACAGCTTGATTTAGCCGCTTAGACCAGGATTTTATTCCTTTAGGCCCTCCTATCCACTGATGCTCAAAGCCTTGGGATCCTTTTTATTTTCCCTTGCCTTTTGGTTTTAAGGGTTATTGGCTTTTTGCTCTTGCCTCTTGGTTTTAAGAGCTTTTGGCTTTTTCTGCTTGCTTTTTCTTTTTCTTTCTATTTTTTTTTCGCCTATGTTTTTTTTTTTTTCTGCAAGCTTTGTTCTTTGCTGCTTTTTCTTGCTTCAAGAATCATTTTTATGATTTTTCAGATTATCAAATAACATGTCTCCTAGTCATCATTCTTTCAAGAGCCAACATATTTAACATTCTTAAACAACAACTTCAAAAGACATATGCACTGTTCAAGCATACATTCAGAAAGCAAGAAGCATTGTCACCACATCAATATAATTAAGCTAAGTTCAAGGATAAATTCGAAACTCATGTACTTCTTGTTCTTTTGAATTAAAACATTTTTCATTTAAGAGAGGTGATGGAGTCATAGGACATTTATAACTTTAAGACATAGTTACTACTACTAATGATCATGTAATGAAGACACAAACATAGATAGGCACATAACATAGAAAACGAAAAACAGAAGAAAGAAGAACAAGGAATGAATCCACCTTAGTGATGGTGATGTTTCCTTCTTGAGGAACCAATGATGTCCTTGAGCTCTTCTATGTCTCTTCCTTGTCTTTGTTGCTCCTCCCTCATTGCTTTTTGATCTTCTCTTATTTCATGAAGCATGATGGAGTGCTCTTGATGTTCCACCCTTAGTTGTCCCATATTGGAACTCAATTCTCCTAGGGAGGTGTTGATTTGCTCCCAATAGTTTTGTGGAGGAAAGTGCATTTGAGGCATTTCCAGGATCTCATGGTGATGAGCTTCATACGCCTCTTGAGCTCCATGGATGGGCTCTCTTGTTTGCTCCATCTTCTTCTTAGTGATGGGCTTGTCCTCTTTAATGAGGATATCTCCCTCCATGTCAATCCCAGCCAAATTGCATAGGTGGCAAATGAGGTGAGGAAAGGCTAACCTTGCCATAGTGGAGGACTTGTCAGCCACCTTGTAGAGTTCTTGATGTATAATCTCATGAACTTCCACCTCTTCTCCAATCATGATGCTATGGATCATGATGGCCCGGTCTATAGTAACTTCCGACCGGTTGCTAGTGGGGATGATTGAGCATTGAATGAACTCCAACCATCCTCTAGCTACAGGCTTGAGGTCCAATCTTCTTAGTTGAACCGGCTTGCCTTTGGAGTCAATCTTCCATTGAGCTCCTTCCACGCATATGTCCATAAGGACTTGGTCCAACCTTTGATTAAAGTTGACCCTTCTAGTGTAGGGGCGTTCATCTCCTTGCATTATGGGCAAGTTAAACGCCAACCTCACATTCTCCGGACTAAAATCTAAGTATTTCCCCGAACCATTGTAACATAGTTCTTTGGATCCGGGTTCTTACTTTGATCATGGTTCTTTGTGATCCATGCATTAGCATATAACTCTTGAACCATTAGGATGCCGACTTGTTGGATGGGATTTGTTAGAACTTCCCAACCTCTTCTTTGAATTTCATGTCGGATCTTCGGATACTCATTTCTTTTGAGTTTGAAAGGGACCTCAGGGATCACCTTCTTCTTGGCCACAACATCATAGAAGTGGTCTTGATGGGCTTTGGAGATGAACCTTTCCATCTCCCATGACTCGGAGGTGGAAGCTTTCGTCTTCCCTTTCCCCTTTCTAAAGGATTCTCCGGTCTTAGGTGCCATCAATGGTAATGGAAAAACAAAAAGCTTATGCTTTTACCATACCAAACTTAGAATTTTGCTCGCCCTCGAGCAATAAAAGAAAAAATAGAATAAGAAGAATAAGAAATGGAGGAGAGGGAGAGTAGGAAGTGTTTCGGCCAAGAAAGGTATAGAGGGGTGTGTTGTGTGAATTTGATGAAGAATGGAGGGCTTTATATAGGGAAGGGGGGTATTGGTTTTGGCCATATGGGTGGGTTTGGGTGGGAAATTGGTTTTGAATTTTTGAAGGTAGGTGGAGTTTATGAGGTAGGTTTATTGGGAAGAGTGGGTGGATGTGAGTGGTGAAGGTTTAATGGGGAAGAGGGATAGAGGTGATAGGTGAAGGGTTTTGGAGAAGAGTGTTTATGGGGTTGTGTGAAAGAGAGTGGTGAGAAGAAGTGAGTGGAGGTAGGTGGGGATCCTGTGGGGTCCACAGATCCTGAGATGATCCTGTGGGGTCCACAGATCCTGAGGTGTTCAAGGATTTACATCCCTGCACCCATTAGGCATGTAAAAATGCCTTTGCATACAACTCTGGGCGTTCAGCGCCAGGTTGGTGGCCATTTTGGGCGTTCAGCGCCCATTTGTGTGCCATTTCTGGCGTTGAACGCCAGAACCATGCCTGTTCTGGCGTTCAGCGCCCAGAAGCTGCCCATTTTGGGCGTTCAGCGCCAGAACCATGCTCTGTTCTGGCGCTGAACGCCAGATAGATGCTCCTCCAGGGTGTGATTTTTCTTCTGCTGTTTTTGATTCCGTTTTCAATTCTTATATTTATTTTGTGACTCCACATGATCATGAACCTATAAAGACATATAACTAAGAAAAATATAGTTAGATAAATAAAAATTGGGTTGCCTCCCAACAAGCGCTTCTTTAATGTCAATAGCTTGACAGTGGGCTCTCATGGAGCCTCACAGATGTGCAGAGCTTTGTCGAAACTCTCCAACACCAAACTTAGAGTTTGGATATGGGAGTTCAACACCAAACTTAGAGTTTGGTTGTGGCCTCCCAACACCAAACTTAAAGTTTGACTGTGGGGGCTTGGGTTGACTCTGCTTTGAGAGAAACTTTTCATGCTTCCTCTCCATGGTTGCAGAGGGAGATCCTTGAGTTTTAAACACAAGGGAGTCCTCATTCCATTGAAGGACTAGTTCACCTCTGTCAACATCAATCACAGCTCTTGCTGTGGCCAGGAAAGGTCTTCCTAGGATGATGGATTCATCCTCTTCCTTTCTAGTATCCAGGACTATGAAATCAGCAGGGATGTAAAGGCCTTCAACCTTTACTAACACGTCCTCTACTTGTCCATAAGCCTGTTTTCTTGAACTGTCTGCCATCTCTAATGAGATTTTAACAGCTTGCACCCCATAGATTCCCAGTTTCTCTATTACAGAGAGGGGCATTAGGTTTATCCCTGAACCAAGGTCACACAGAGCTTTAAAGATCATGGTGCCTATAGTACAAGGTATTATGAACTTTCCAGGATCCTGTCTCTTCTGAGGCAATGTCAGTTGATCCAGATCACTTAGTTCATTGATGAACAAGGGAGGCTCAACTTCCCAAGTATCAATGCCAAATAATTTGGCATTCAGCTTCATGATTGCACCAAGAAACTTGGCAGTTTGCTCTTTAGTAACATCCTCATTCTTTTCAGAAGAGGAATACTCATCAGAGCTCATGAAGGGAATAAGGAGGTTCAATGGAATCTCTATGGTCTCTAGATGAGCCTCAGAGTCCTTTGGTTCCTCAGAGGGAAGCTCCTTATTGATCACTGGACGTCCCAGGAGGTCTTCCTCACTGGGATTCACGTCCTCCTCTCCCCTTGTAGGTTCGGCCATGGTGCTTATGTCAATGGCCTTGCACTCTCCTTTTGGGTTCTCTTCTGTATTGCTTGGGAGAGTACTAGGAGGGATTTCAGTGATCCTCTTACTCAGCTGGCCCACTTGTGCTTCCAAATTTCTAATGGAAGACCTTGTTTCATTCATGAAACTTACAGTGGCCTTGGATAGATCAGAGACTAAGTTTGCTAAATTAGAAGTATTTTGTTCAGAGTTCTCTGTCTGTTGCTGAGTGGATGATGGAAAAGGTTTATTATTGTTAAACCTGTTCCTTCCACCATTATTAAAGCCTTGTTGAGGCTTTTGATCCTTCCATGAGAAATTTGGATGATTTCTCCATGATGAGTTATAGGTGTTTCCATAAGGTTCACCTAAGTAATTCACCTCTGCTATTGCAGGGTTCTCAGGATCATAAGCTTCTTCTTCATAAGAAGCCTCTTGAGTACTGTTGGATGCAGCTTGCATTCCATTCAGACTCTAAGAAATCATATTGACTTGCTGAGTCAATATTTTATTCTGAGCCAATATGGCATTCAGAGTATCAACTTCAAGAACTCCCTTCTTCATAGGCATCCCATTACTCACAGGATTCCTTTCAGAAGTGTACATGAACTGGTTATTATCAACCATGTCAATGAGTTCTTGAGCTTCTGCAGGCGTTTTTTTTAGGTGAATGGATCCACCTGCAGAAGTGTCCAGTGACATTTTTGATAGCTCAGATAAACCATCATAAAATATATCCAGGATGGTCCATTCTGAAAGCATGTCAGAAGGACACTTTTTGGTCAACTGTTTGTATCTTTCCCAAGCTTCATAGAGGGATTCACCTTCTTTCTGTCTGAAGGTTTGAACATCAGCTCTAAGCTTGCTCAGCTTTTGAGGAGGAAAGTACTTGGCTAAGAAAGCCGTGACCAGCTTATCCCAAGAGTTCAGGCTATCTTTGGGTTGAGAATCCAACCATAATCTAGCTCTGTCTCTTACAGCAAAAGGGAAAAGCATGAGCCTGTAGACTTCAGGATCTACTCCATTAGTCTTAACAGTATCACATATCTGCAAGAATTCAGTTAAGAACTGAAAAGGATCTTCAGATGGAAGTCCATGAAACTTGCAGTTCTGCTGCATCAGAAACTAATTGAGGTTTCAGCTCAAAGTTGTTTGCTCCAATGGCAGGAATGGAGATGCTTCTTCCATGTAAATTGGAATTAGGTGCAGTAAAGTCACCAAGCATCTTCCTTACATTATTATTATTTTTGGCTGCCATCTCCTCTTCCTGTTCGAAAATTTCTGAAAGGTTATCTCTGGATTGTTGTAATTTAGCTTCTCTTAATTTTCTCTTCAGAGTCCTTTCAGGTTCTGGATCTGCTTCAACAAGAATATTCTTGTCCTTGCTCCTGCTCATATGACAAAGAAGAGGGCACAGAAAAAATAATAATAATAATATGGATCCTTTATACCACAGTATAGGGATCCCTGTGTGAGTAGAAGAAGAGGGGGAGACAAAGAATGTAATATAATGGAAGAAACACAACTGTGAGGATGGCAGAGATGTGAGATGAGATGTTAGGATATGAATGAATAAATAGAATAAGATGGGGGAGGGATAATTTTCGAAAAATATTTTTGAAAAAGAGTTAGTGATTTTCGAAAATGGTTTTTGGAAAATGTTAGTAATTTTCAAAAATTAAGGTTTAAAAATTAAAAATTAAAATAATTAATAAATTAAAAAGAAATTTTGAAAAAGGGGGAAGATATTTTCGAAAATGAGAGAGAGAGAGTTAGTTAGGTGGTTTTGAAAAAGTTAAGAAACAAACAAAAAGTTAGTTAGTTGGTTGAAACAAATTTTGAAAACCAATTTTGAAAAGATAAGAAGTTAGGAAGTTAGAGAAGATATTTTGAAATCAAATTTTTGAAAAAGATAAGAAGATATTTTTGAAAAGATATGATAGAAATTAGTTTTTGAAAAAGATTTGATTTTTAAAATCTCAATTAATGACTTGATTCACAAGAAATCACAAGATATGATTCTAGAACTTAAAGTTTGAATCTTTCTTAACAAGTAAGTAACAAACTTGAAATTTTTGAATCAAAACATTAATTGTTATTGTTATTTTCGAAAATTTAATATAAAAATAAGAAAAAAACTTTTGAAAAATATTTTTGGAATTTTCGAAAATAACTAAGAATTTTGAAAAAGATTTGATTTTTGAAAAAGATTTTGAAAAAAATAAGATTTTCAAATTGAAAATTTGATTTGACTCATAAGAAACAATTTGATTTTAAAAATTTTTGAAAAAGTCAATCAAATTTTCGAATTTGATGAGAGAAAAAAAGGGAAAGATATTTTTTTTATTTTTTTTTATTTTTATGATGAGAAAGAAAAAACAAGAAAATTATGCAATGCATGAGAATTTTAGATCAAAATATGTGATGCATGCAAGAATGCTATGAATGTCAAGATGAACACCAAGAACACTATGAAGATCAAGATGAACACCAAGAAAATATTTTTGAGAAATTTTAATGCAAGAAAAACATGCAAGACACCAAACTTAGAATTCTTTAATGCTTAGACACTAAGAATTCAAGAATGCATATGAAAAACAATAAAAGACAGAAAACAAAAAATCATCAAGATCAAACAAGAAGACTTACCAAGAACAACTTGAAGATCATGAAGAACACCATGAATGCATGAAATTTTCGAAAAATGCAAGATGCATATGCAATTGACACCAAACTTATGATATGACTCAAGACTCAAACAAGAAACAGAAAAATATTTTTGATTTTTATGATTTTCTAATTTTTTGGATTTTTTTCGAAAATTATTTGAAAAATAAAAAAAATAAGGATTCCAAAATTTTTAACATGAATTCCAGGAATCTTGCATTCTTAGTCTAAAGCTTCAGTCCAGGAATTAGACATGGCTCATGAGCCAGCCAAGCTTTCAATGAAAGCTCCGGTCCAAAACACTAGACATGGCCAATGGCCAGCCAAGCTTCAGCATGTAATTCAGACATGACACGCCTGACATACTCATTCCCAAAGGAATTAGACATGGCTTCACAGCCAGCCAGGCTTCAACATGCTTCATGAAACACTAGAATTCATTCTTAAAAATTTTGAATAAAAATTTTTTTGAAAACATTTTTATATTATTTTTTTTTTCGAAAACAAAGGAGAAAATTTTGAAATATTTTTGAAAAATTTTTGAAAAGAAAACAAAAAGAAAATTACCTAATCTGAGCAACAAGATGAACCGTCAGTTGTCCAAACTCGAACTATCCCCGGCAATGGCGCCAAAAACTTGGTGCACGAAATTGTGATGTCCAGGCTCAAACAATCCCTGGCACCGTGAGCAACTTGGTACGCGTAATCATGATTACACTTTAATTATGTAAAATTCATGGCTCTTTCTTTCCCTGGTAATGGCGCCAAGAACATGGTGCCAATACCATGGTTCACAACTTCGATACAACTAACCAGCAAGTGCACTGGGTCGTCCAAGTAATACCTTACGTGAGTAAGGGTCGAATCCCACGGAGATTGTTGGTATGAAGCAAGCTATGGTCACCTTGTAAATCTCAATCAGGCGGATATAAAATAATTATGGAGTTTTCGAATAATAAATAATAGAATAGGGATAGAGGTACTTATGTAAATCATTGGTAGGAATTTCAGATAAGCGAATGGAGATGCTTTTCGTTCCTCTGAACCTCTGCTTTCCTGCTATCTTCATCCAATCAGTCTTACTCCTTTCCATGGCTGGCTTTATGTGATACATCACCACTGTCAATGGCTACTTTCGGTCATCTCTCGGGAAAATGATCCAATGCCCTGTCACGACACGGCTAATCGTCTGGAGGCATCACCCTTGTCAATGCCTTCATCTTATCCTCTCAGTGAATAATATGCTCACGCACCCTGTCACGGCACGGCTATTCATCTGTCGGTTCTCAATCATGCTGGAATAGGATTTACTATCCTTTTGCGTCTGTCACTAACGCCCTGCAATCGCGAGTTTGGAGCTCGTCACGGTCATTCATTCATTGAATCTTACTCGGAATACCACAGACAAGGTTTAGACTTTCCGGATTCTCTTGAATGCCGCCATCATTCTAGCTTACGCCACGAAGATTCTGGTTAGGAGATCTAAGAGATATTCATTCTAGCTTATTTCATGTAGAACGGAAGTGTTTGTCAGGCACGTGTTCATAGGGGAGAATGGTGATGAGCGTCACACATAATCATCACCTTCATCACGTTCTTGGGTGCGAATGGATATCTTAGAAGCGAAATAAGATGAATTGAATAGAAAACAGTAGTACTTTGCATTAATCTTTGAGGGACAGCAGAGCTCCACACCTTAATCTATGGAGTGTAGAAAATCTACCGTTGAAAATACATAAGTGAAAGGTCCAGGCATGGCCGAGATGGCCAGCCCCCTAAAACGTGATCAATAGTCTCCTAAGATGAACAATGGATTAAAACTGAGACCAAAGATGTCTAATACAATAGTAAGAGGTCCTATTTATAATAAACTAGCTACTAGGGTTTACATGAGTAAGTAATTGATGCATAAATCCACTTCCTGGGCCCACTTGGTGTGTGTTTGGGCTGAGCTTGAGTGTTGCACGTGCAGAGGTCATTTGTGGAGTTGAACGCCAGGTTTTGATCCATTTCTGGTGTTCAACTCTGGTTTTGGATCCTTTTCTGGCGCTGGATGCCAGATTTGGGTAGAAAGCTGGCGTTGAACGCCAGTTTACGTCATCTATTCTTGGCCAAAGTATGGACTATTATATATTGCTGGAAAGCCCTGGATGTCTACTTTCCAACGCAATTGGAAGGGCGCCATTTAGAGTTCTGTAGCTCCAGAAAATCCACTTTGAGTGCAGGGAGGTCAGAATCCAACAGCATCAGTAGTCCTTCTTCAACCTCTGAATCTGATTTCTGCTCAAGTCCCTCAATTTTAGCCAGAAATTACCTGAAATCACAGAAAAACACACAAACTCATAGTAAAGTCCAGAAATGTGAATTTAACATAAAAACTAATGAAAACATCCCTAAAAGTAACTAGATCCTACTAAAAATAATGCCAAAAAGCGTATAAATTATCCGCTCATCACCCCGCGAACAAAATGCCCGAGCTGATGCACTTTCAAAGCTAGCCAGCACCAAACCAGGGGGCAACAATAGAAGCCTCATTCAGGAAATGCTACAGAACCTGTCAATCTCGGAAGCAGAAAAAGTCCTAGCTATAACAAGTTAGGATCAAGGATGGATGACCCCCATAATTAATTACCTCAAAAAAGAAACACTCCCACAAATGAGAAGGAAGCAAAGAGGTTAAAACGGAAGGCTCAGTACTACACCATCATAAATAACACCCTATACAAAAGAGGGATTTCAATACCATTGTTAAAATGTGTGCCGACCTCTAACACAAAGGAAGTTTTAGAGGAAGTATAGCGGTATTTGTGGCAATCATCTCGGGGCACAAGCTCTCACCAAAAAGGTACTTCGGGCGGGATTTTATTGGCCAACTCTACAAAAGGAAGCTACAGAATTTGTAAAGACATGTCCCCCATGCCAGAAACATGCCAACTTTCACATCGCCCCGCCAGAAGAACTCATCAGCGTAACTTCGCCTTGGCCATTTGCAAAATGGGGACTCTATCTTCTCGGACCCTTTCCCCAGGGATCAAGACAAGTCAAATTCCTCATAGTCGGAGTAGACTATTTCACAAAGTGGATTGAAGCAGAGCCCCTAGCCAACGCCACTGCTCAAAGAAGCCGGAAATTCCTATATAGGAACATTGTCACAAGGTTCAGGGTTCCATACTCCATCACCACAGACAATGGCACTCAATTCACAGATGCAGGCTTCAGGAAATTAGTAGCCGACTTGAACATAAAGCACCAGTTCACCTCCGTCGAACATCCTCAAGCCAATGGACAAGCTGAAGCTGCCAACAAAGTCATATTGGCTGGGTTGAAACGGAGACTGCAAGATGCGAAGGGATCTTAGGCTGAAGAACTTCCACAGGTCCTATGGGCATATCGAACCACGCCACATTCCACCACAAACGAATCACCATTCCGATTAGCATACGGAGTGGGGGCAATAATCCCAGTAGAGGTCGAGGAAGGGTCGCTTAGAGTAGTTGGTGCACGAATTGTGAATCACATTTTTCACAACTCGTACCACTGACCAGCAAGTGCACTGGGTCGTCCAAGTAATACCTCACGTAAGTAAGGGTCGAATCCCACGGAGATTATTGGTTTGAAGCAATCTATGGTTATCTTGTAAATCTTAGTCAAGAAGTCAATTATGTTTATCAGTTGAATTGCAAATAAACAATAGAGCATGGATTAAAGGTTACTTGTTATGCAGTAATGGAGAATATGTTGGAGTTTTGGAGATGCTTTGTCTTCTGAATCTCTGCTTTCCTCTGTCTTCTTGTTCACGCACGCACGTCCTCCTATGGCAAGCTGTGTGTTGGTGGATCACCGTTGTCAATGGCTACCTTCCATCCTTTCAGTGAAAACTACGCTCACGCGCTCTGTCACAGCACGGCTAATCACCGGTTGGTTCTCGATCCGGTTGGAATAGGATTTACTATCCTTTTGCGTCTGTCACTAACGCCCAGCCTTCAGGAGTTTGAAGCTCGTCACAGTCATTCAATCCTTGAATCCTACTCGGAATACCACAGACAAGGTTTAGACTTTCCGGATTCTCATGAATGCCGCCATCAGTTCTAGCTTATACCACGGAGATTCTGATTAAGGAATCTAAGAGATACTCATTCAATCGTATATAGAACGGAGGTGGTTGTCAGGCACACGTTCATGATTTGAGGAAGGTGATGAGTGTCACAGATCATCACCTCCATCACAGTTAAGCGCGAATGAACATCTTAGATAGGAACGAGCGTGTTTGAATGGAAAATAGAAATACTTGCATTAATTCATCGAGACACAGCAGAGCTCCTCACCCCCAACAATAGGGTTTAGAGACTCATGCCGTCAGAGAATACAAAGTTTAGATCTAAAATGTCATGAGATCCAAAATAAGTCTCTAAAAGTTGTTTAAATACTAAACTAGTAGCCTAGGTTTGCAACAAATGAGTAAACTATGATGGATGATGCAGAGGCCCACTTATGGGGCCCACTTGGTGTGTGCTGGGCTGAGAATTAAGCAATCCACGTGCAGAGGCCATTTGTGGAGTTGAACGCCAGTTTTTGTGCCAGTTTGGGCGTTCAACTCCAGCTTTTGATCCTTTTCTGGCGCTGGACGCCAGAATTGGGCAGAGAACTGGTGTTGAACGCCAGTTTACGTCGTCTATCCTTGTGCAAAGTATAGACTATTATATATTGCTGGAAAGCCCTGGATGTCTACCTTCCAACGCAATTAGAAGCATGCCATTTGAGTTATGTAGCTCCAGAAAATCCATTTGAGTGCAGGGAGGTCAGAATCCAACAGCATCAGCAGTCCTTTTTCAGCCTGAATCAGATTTTTGCTCAGCTCCTTCAATTTCAGCCAGAAAAATACCTGAAATTACAGAAAAACACACAACTCATAGTAAAGTCCAGAAATATGAATTTTTCCTAAAAACTAATGGAAATAAACTAAAAACTAACTAAAACATACTAAAAACTATATGAAATTAACCCCAAAAAGCGTATAAAATATCCGCTCATCACAACACCAAACTTAAACTGTTGCTTGTCCTCAAGCAACTAGACAAATAAAATAGAAGACTAATAGGATGAGAAGCAATAATATCTCAGAGTTTTTTTTTTTGGAAGCTCAGATCCTAATTAGATGAGCGGGCTAGTAGCTTTTTGCTTCCGAACAGTTTTGGCATCTCACTTTATCCATTGAAGCTCAGAGTGATTGGCATCTATAGGAACTCAGAATTCAGATAGTGCTATTGATTCTCCTAGTTCAGTATGTTGATTCTTGAACACAGCTACTTTATGAGTCTTGGCCGTGGCCCTAAGCACTTTGTTTTCCAGTATTACCACTGGATACATAAATGCCACAGACACATAATTGGGTGAACCTTTTTAGATTGTGACTCAGCTTTGCTAAAGTCCCCAATTAGAGGTGTCCAGAGTTCTTAAGCACACTCTTCTTTTTGCTTTGGACCTTGACTTTAACCGCTCAGTCTCAAGTTTTCACTTGACACCTTCACGCCACAAGCACATGGTTAGGGACAGCTTGGTTTAGCCACTTAGGCCAGGATTTTATTCCCTTAGGCCCTCCTATCCACTGATGCTCAAAGCCTTGGATCCTTTTATTACCCTTGCCTTTTGGTTTTAAGGGCTATTGGCTTTTTGCTCTTGCCTTTTTTTTGCTTTCTTTTCTGCTTCTTTCTCTTTTTTTTCTTTATTTTTTTTTTTGCAAGCTTTGTTCTTTGCTGCTTTTTCTTGCTTCAAGAATCATTTTTTTTTTTTTTAGATTATCAATAACATGTCTCATGTTCATCATTCTTTCAAGAGCCAACATATTTAACAGTCTTAAACAACAAATTCAAAAGACATATGCACTGTTCAAGCATTCATTCAGAAGACAGAAAGCATTGCCACCACATTTAACTAATTAGAATTTCTTTATTAAAACTCAAAATTTTATTGCCTCTTATTCAAAAGATCTACTACTTTATTCATGTTTGCTGATGATGAGAAAAATAAACTATAGCTTAATTGGAGATAAAATCAAAATAGATACTAATTACTATATATGACTCCTAAGGTAAACTTCTATAAGGACACTGTCACAGAGTTAAGGCAGAAATTGGAAATTAACAACCTTTATTCTGGGGGAACGGGGGTTCCTCTGATCCTTGGGGTGCTTGGTCCTACAAGAGAAGACTTTTGGCGCTTCAATTCCCTTAAGTCATGCCCCTGCTCCTCTTGTTCTTTAAACATATAGGTCAGCATTTGACTGTGTTCCTTCTG